>NW_016157581.1:168923-196690 GCF_001687245.7 Rhagoletis zephyria | reverse complement strand
TTTTTTTTCACCCGAGATAGTCAAAGTTGGGGAAGAAAATATCAAAAAGTTAAAAATCCAGAAATAGTCCTAATTTTATGATGGTTCCTTAATATATTTTAACTACATTGCATTTGAGTATGGAGAGGCAACTATCTGGAAGTATTTTACATAAAAAATTTACTAAGTATTGCCCGGTTTGTAGTTGCAGTTAAAGAAAACACATGAAAAGGCACGATTTTTTTTAAATTCGAAAAAATGTAAATATTTCAAAAACGGTGACACTTTTACCTGAAAATTTTTTGTTTATCAGGGAGCTCACCCCCCCACCTACCTTCCCCTAAAGTTTGGCACGTTACTTCTGGGACACCCTGTATAAACGACACCAATTCAACTCAAAAAAGTTTACTATTTTTATTAGAACGAAAATGCTTTAATAAGTTTGCACATACTGGTATTAATTTCACTTCAAATAGAATAAAAGATAAATAGGTATAACTGGGGATACCGGATTTGGACACTTACAAATCGACTTTTCACATTAGAAGTGGCCCACATAAAAAGATGCGAGTTTTTCTTAAATTATTGCGGTTTGCCTTAAAATATCCGCTATTATAAAGTGGAAAAAGAGTAAATTAATCAAATTACTAACAGTGGGTATAAGGGTTTGTTACTTGATGGATTTATACAGCTATTTCGTTAGCTGTCGTTTTTTTAGTACAACGGGCACATCTATACTGATATATAAAATTTTTTTGAAAGCCGGGTTTTCTGTTCGAAAAGCTTGAGAACAGCCGTACCGATTTTTCGAAGTTTTGGACACATATTTCCGACTTTCCAAGTATGGTTATAGACTAAAAATAATTTGGATATGTCATCGGGGCGTGGCATCTCCCATACAAACTGAATTTATCATACTGCATATGAAGAGGAGTTTGCAGTAGAATACTAGAACTTGGTATGGAGATAGTATATGAAATTAATCCTATACTAAGTAGAAAAGTGGCGGTTATTGGAAAAGGGGGCGTGGTCCTCCTTTACATACTAAAACTTATATAATGCATATTTCTCAGGGATTTATAGATCATACAAGTGGAACTAGCGAACAGAATATCTGTAGAGGCATTTGAGGAAGGATACGGAAATTATTTGTGTAAGATGTTAGTAATTCTTAATTGTAAGAGAAAAAAGTGAGAAGTGAGTAGTTGAAAATAGTCTTGCAATTACGTAAAATGATAAAGAGTTTTTGTCAAAAACGTCAGGTAGTTTCTGAATTAATTTTCTAGAACTGTATATGTATTTATTTCTTAACGAAATTTCGATTATATTTTGCTACTAAAACTGGGTGATAGCAGGTTCTGAAGGTTATTACTAAGTCTTTGACATATATTGTGGAAAAATCAGTGGAAGCTCATAGGATCATCTTGGAAATAGAGTAGTCAAATCGCTCTTATCAAAAATGTGAGGTGTTTATATTCGTAGCAAGAAATGGGGGTGGGTTATGAATCTCCACGTACATGCTTGATATGAGTATATCTAACCGGTGGATTCGACATGTTTTGTTTGTTAGAGGACACATTGTTCGAAAAAAGCCACGCATCCGGTTCTATCGTAGCAGATCCAAACCCAAGGCATAACGGACATAACCCAGGCAAGTTGCCCAAGCAGCAAAACTGAGTTTTGTGTCATGAGGTTATAATATGGCAATGTACAGGATGCAAAAAAACGTTATGCTTTGTCAAATAATGTTTTAAAAACTAACACGCATAAGTGTCCTCTGTACTGAAAAAGTACACTCCCAAAAGTTAACTTTTAAACTTTTTTCGTAAATTTTAATTTCTAAGTTTGTTTAAAATGGCTTTTACGGTCACATAAATAAAATTAGATATAATAAAATTTTAACCGTTTTTGTTTGGGCGTAAATGGGTTAATGTCTATAGTTGTAGTAACACTGAATCACAAAGATGCATTTTGAAGTTTTCTGGCAGTATTCTTATTCGATTTTCGCAAAGAAAACCCTTGAATGTACTAAACGTGCGCTCGACGTGAGTTGATGATACAAGTGGCGCCAATTTAAATATAGCACGTTTAAATCTTTCATATTATCAGGAATAAGGGCTTTTTTCTTGCCCTTTACAATTAAAGGCCAGTATGCAACTCTCAAGAAAAAATTGCCATTATTTCGTGTGTGTGTGTCCGAGGAATTTTGACATCTGATACTTCACATCCTGTTGCGTCACTCTTTCCTCAAGAAATAATTGAACGGGCATATATGTATTTCTGTTGCAAACATGGGTTGCCTTGTGCTCTTTTTTCACAAAAAAAAACTTTATAAAACCTTACTAGAAGGTGGAAGCAAATTTCTTAAGAACTGCGTACTGCTTTAAGGAAATTTGAAACAAGACAATTTCTTAGCCATTTCTTGTAAGTCATTTTATATGGGATTTTTGCTATTCTTGAGAGCTGCATAAAGGCCTTTAAGGTAGAAAAAGCAAAAAAGGGCAAATATCTTAAAAAAGGTAACATCAAATGTGTATATGCATTCAAGGAAAGCTAAATCGTTTAGCAGAAAAAAAGGAAATTTCTATAAAACAGCCCTATATTTTATTGCTAAGGTTTTCAATACATTAGGGCTGTTCAGTTTCCTGTGCATATGATCATTTGCATATTTCGGTGCATTTGTAAATTCTCAACAATAAAAAGCAAATGGTGGGCATAATTTATAATTCTTTATAATTTGTAATTCTTTATAATTCTTGTATGCCATTGCAGTTTCTGAATCTCGTTCTTTTAATTTGGTCGTAAATTAAATTATATTCCGGGATTTCGGGACTCAAAGAGGGCGCGGAAGTCTTGGGACTCGAGATCCCGGGACTAGATGCCTTAGTGGTCATGTTTGCTCATAGAATTCAGGCGAAGTATCGACGTAAAATTTTTTGTTTTCTTCGCTTTTATTGTCGCTTGGCCGGCGGCTCCACTATGCAGCCGTACGTACATCCATATCAGGGATGTTGCGAATATTTGCATTCGCATTCGTTATGCGAATGGTTCGCATCAACTTAGTCATTCGCATTCGCATCAAATGATACAAATGTTTTGCGAATGCGAAGGTGTACATGGGCAGAGCACTCTAATATTAGGTTTGTTCCACAAGCTACTCGAAGTCACTTCGAGTTACACATACGCGTTCCACCAGTAAGTTTTTGAGTTTATTTGATATACGCTGACAGTTTGAACTTTGCTCGAGTTTTTCTACAAGTAGCTTGTGGAACAAACCTATTGTTGAAATGGTTTGCTAGCATTTTGACTACACTCTCTCGAATTGATTCAAATGTCAAATAAATTCAAAATAAGCAAACTAAAATTTATGATTAGAAAATTTGTTTATTCAAATGTGGGAAAAACTTTCGAATCTAGAGAGGTAAAATGAGTTACTTACTAATTTTTTTGTGTACCAAAACGTGTACCAAACGTGTTCAGTTTCCTGTGCATATGATCATTTGCATATTTCGGTGCATTTGTAAACTCTCAACAATAAAAAGCAAATGGTGGGCATAATTTATAATTCTTTATAATTTGTAATCTAATAAATCTAATAAATATTATAAATGTGAAAGTTTGTATGTTTGGATGTTTGGGAAATCATCACGCGGAAACGACTGCACGGATTTGCATGAAATTTTGTACGCAGATAGCTTATGGACCAGATTGGTTAATAGGCTATTCTTTTTAAGAGTTGCCGCCTGTTAAAAAAGTTTCATTTATTTAATATGCGGGAACGACTGAATGGATTTGCATGAAAATTTGCACACAGATAGCTTATGACCCAGATTGGAAAATAGGCTACTTTTCTTAAGAGTTGCCACCTGTTA
This sequence comes from Rhagoletis zephyria, assembly GCF_001687245.7. Classification (NCBI taxonomy): domain Eukaryota; kingdom Metazoa; phylum Arthropoda; class Insecta; order Diptera; family Tephritidae; genus Rhagoletis; species Rhagoletis zephyria. Next base: position 192,839 of record NW_016157581.1, on the reverse strand, counting down.
AAAAAGTTTCATTAAATTAATACGCGGAAATGACTGAATGGATTTGCATGAAACTTTGCGAGCAGATAGCTTATGACCTACAGTGGAAAATAGGCTAATTTTTTGGAAGAGTTGCCATCTGTTAAAAAAGTTTAATTAAATTAATACGTCGAAACGACTAAACGGATTTGCATGAAATTTTGCACATAGATAGCTTATGACCTAGGTTAGAAAGTAGGCTACTTTTTTAAGAGTTGCTACCTGTTAGAAATGTTTAATTTAATTAATACGCGGAAATGAGTGAACTGATTTGCTTGGAAGTTTTCACACATATAGCTTATGTTGAAAAATAGGCTACTATTTTAAGAGTTACCACCTGCTAAAAAAGTTTAATTAAATTAATACGCGGAAAAGACTGAACGGATTTGCATAAAATTTTGCAAGCAGATAGCTTATGACCTACAGTGGAAAATTGGCAAATTTTTTGGAAGAGTTGCCACCTGTTAAAAAAGTTTTAATTAAATTAATAAGCGGAAACGACTGAACAGATTTGCATGACATTTCGCACAGAGATAGCTTATGACCTATGTTGGAAAATAGGCTACTATTTTAAGAGTTATCACGTATTAGGAAACTTTAATTAAATTAATACGTGGAAATGACTGAAATGATTTGCATGAAAGTATGCACACATATAGCTTATGACCTAGACTGGAAAATAGATTACTTTTTTAAGAATTGCCACCTGTTTGAAAATTAAATTTTGTTCAAAGATGGTTTATGACTTGGATTTAAAAATAGGCTACTTCCTTAACCGGTTTTCCGATCAGAACGGAATTTTGTACACTTACTACGGATTTCGGAAGGATGGTCTTAGACTGAAAGTAAATCCGATAACTCAAGGCCCCTCCCATACAAATTGGAATTTTCATATTACATACATATCTCTGGAAGTATTTGTGGGAGAGAACTGAAACTTGGTATAGTGATATGTATGTGAAATCAATGTTGGCATTAATCGATTGATGTTTTAATTAGTTAGTTAATTCGATTAAATTCAATCTGATTACAGTTAATCATGATTAATTTTAATCCGACTAAACAGTTAACCGTAACCGCGATTAAAAAATTAATTTTTAATCATTAACTCTTAATTTGATCAAGTAGGTTTGGTGATTGATTAAGTTATGATGGAATTTTCCTGTGCACACAAAGCAAGTTAATCCAGTATGGCTGAGTCGGGTTTCCTCATCAATCTAAGCAATTTGGTGTGCATTTTCATTAAGATATATGTATACCAACAAACGTTTTACAAAATAGGTTTGTAAAAGTTCCCAGTTTAGTTAATAACAATAATTATTATTTTTTTATATTACGTGCTTTTTATAAGCGTAAAACGCAAAATAATTACTATAACTGGTGTTTGGTTTCAAACTCGGACAAACTAGATAAATTAATCAGATTTTATTTTTAATTGGATTAACGATTAATGTTTTAAATTAATTAAACGTAATCGCAGCCAGCGATTAACGATTAAAAAAATGTTATCATTAATCGTACAGTGGATTACGACTAATTAATTTTAATCGTCAAAGGCGATTAACATTTTAATCGTTAATCAGATTAACAGTTTGCCAACACTGAGTGAAATCATGTTCATATTCACGGAGAAAAATTGACGTTTTTGGAAAAGAGGCGTAGCACCTCCCATACTGACTGAAAGTTTCATATTGCATATCTCTTCAAATGTTTGGGGTAAAGCACTCAAGCTTGGTATGGAAATACATATGCATGCATGTATGTATGTGAAACTAATACCATACTCATGGAGAAAAATGAGAGTTATTGGAAAAGGTGGTGTGGCAACTCCCATGCAAATTGATTTTTCTATGCTGCATATCTCTGGAGGTGTTTATTGCAGAGGACTGGAACTTGGCACCGAGATGTGTATACAAAATTAATTCCATACTCATAGAGAAGAATTTGTATTATTCGAAAAGGGGACATGGTTCCTGCCGTACAAATTTACTGTTTTATACTGCTTATCTCTAGACGTGTTCATGGTAGAGTACTGGGACTTGGTACTGGGGTATGTAAAATCAATTCTAAATTCATGGAAGAAGATTAGGGTTATAAGAAAAAGGGGCGTGGCACTTCCAGTACAAATTTACTTTTTCTTGCCACATATCCCTGGAAGTGTTTGTGGAAGACAGAATAAATTTCATTAAATGGAAAAGGGAGAGCCGGGTTCGATCTTATAATCTAAAGCTCTCTTGAGGCATTTGCTACAGTATTGAGAAGTGGTATTTTATCAAGGCCAGGTTACTAAATTTGAGTTGGAAATATTAGAACTCGCCGTGGCACCTCCAAGAAGGTTTCATGTTCACGCGTCGTATACTGGAAACCTTTTAAGGTAAACTTAGGGGGAGGAGAGAGGAGATTTTATAATTTCATAGTTTTAAACGGCGTAAATACCTTAACTCGCTTAGAAAATAACGAGCTATAACGAGATGGGCACAGAAATAAAATCTAACATCATTAAATTATTTTTCCTATTTGTATAAAAGCGCGGGGTGAAACCCGCGGGTATAAGCTAGTATTATATAAAGATCACTACAATTTTGAGTGAAACAATATAGTATTTTATTCCTTTTTAACTGAATAGTAAGTAAATTTTTACTGAGAGAAAAACGGAGATATGTATATGTTTGAGTTAAACATTCTAAAAAAATAAATTGCTAATTATTTTAAAAATTTTCAAATCGGCTTTTTAATTTCCAGGTAGCTTTAGAATAAAATTTTAATACTTCATCATCGTCAACAAAGGGGCATAACTAATGTGACCAACCGTACTTCTTTCGAAAGTACAGTACTTCTTTTTGAGCCATTGTACTTCGTACTTCGAAGCACAGTCAAATGTACTTCTTTGCAATGTTTTGTACTACAGGTAGTGTCAGTAGAACAGTCGATTTGATTTTTTTTTTTTCAAATTATTCGGTCTCTAAACGTCAATTATGTAGTTTTAATTTCTTCTCACAAAAAATATAAATTGTCAAAATCTTTTTGCATGTGAAACCTTTTCCCATACAAAACAAGCGATTGAAAAGCAACGCTTGGAACGTTCATCTAACTCCGCAGCACAAACGCTGATTATTAGGTCTTGCATTTGATGGATCAATACTTCGAGAAGCAATCAAATTTTACTAAGAAAGTCGCACCAATTTTTTTTCAAATTTAATTTTTAATTTTTATTCAAAATCAGAACAGCTTTTAACACTTTAGATAAGACAAGCAACAACAAATACACATAAATGTTGTTTTTGCTCTAATATCTGTTTGATATGCCTTGGAACCACCTTTTAAGTTAAAATTTTTTTAACTGTTTCAAAAAATCTCAAAAGGTTAGTCATCTCAGTTAAGAAGGGTACTCATAGATCAACGCATAGATTATGACTTTCAATAATTTCACTTCTCTATGTAGCTGACAAATTTCATTACATGTGGCTACTCAATCAGGAAAAATTAAAAGGTTTTGAGAGTTTAAAAGTTCTGTGGCGCATCTTACTTGCTCCTGTGGATATTCAGAAACGACAGTATCTTTGTCACAGTAAACATTTTCTTATCCGGGCAACATATTAACCATTTCCTTATTAACTATCGTACAGTGCTTATTTTTTGATAACGAAATTGATCAATCCTTCAATGGGTTTTGATGAAACTTACATCTCTTATTCTACTTATCTTAATTTTTGAGTCTGGGGTAGGGATGTCGAAAAAACATCGATGCATCGAATTTTTTACACTCGGTCTATAATTAGTCCATGTATCGATACATCGATGTTTTTTTCAAAACTGACGTCTGTAGTACATTGAACCGTCATTCCAGTTTTTTAATTGTACACAAAAGAGAAGTGACTTTGACCAAATAATTGAAATGGCTCCAAAAAGTTCCGCTAGAAACATAATTAGCTCAGCTGCAGTAATTTATTTCTAACTTTGTATAATTTTGCTAATAACATATTTTGTTGTGAAACATTATCTGAAAAATCCTACGCAAAGCGATGCATCGATGTATCTATGCCTTTCGATGCATCGAAAAATATCGATGTACATTTCGATGCATCGAATCAAAGAAAAACATCGATGTATTTTTGCCACTGACATCCCTAGTCTGGGGAGAGTTCTCGACCTTCTCCAACTCGCAAAAGAAATTTTTAATAATCTCACATTTATTTAAAACAATTGGTCGGCAATGATTTGTTCTAAGTTTTCCAGCATTTTAAAATTATATACATAACTATGTAAAATTTAAAGTAAATAAATTAAATTGTTCAGAAATATTGTTCTCAGCATACCAGCGGAGTCCGATAATAGACCAAAACGAATGGATTTCAAAATGTTCTTAATTTAATAATAAGTTGTGTTCATCATTTGTTTTTATTGGAAAAAGGCTAAATTAAAAAATTACTTACATATTATTCAGTGAAAAACATATAAAAATGGAAAAATCCGGAAGTACATCAAAAAATATTTATAAATAAATGTTTAAAATACGTTCCTTTTAGGTTGGAACCACTTTGCGCCCGCTCTATGGAGTTCTTTGCCAGATCCAGCATATTTTCCATTAAACTATGTTCACATTACCAACATAAAATACTTAGTTTCGTTTAAAATACCTCACTAAATTAAGTGTGTTCATACACGCGATTCTTTATTTGTCTTGACAGCTTTGTAGCAACCCTGTGTTATTGTTTATTTAACCAAAAGAGATCGCGAATGTGAGTAATTGCGTATATTTTTATATTCTGAGTTGTTTGTGGTAATTTTTTAGATTTTAGATGAGTGATCAAAAGAGAAAGCTTCTGGAAATATTTTACAAACTACCACGCGCGATTATTAAAAGCAAAAACGTCCACACACAATGACATATCAGTTATGGGACATTACTTTTTTCGATTATAATCGATAAAATTAGAGCCGACACTGATTTGTTCGTGATTTGGTTCTTGGTTTAAGATAAACTTCGTACTTTCAACTTAATTTACTGAAAGACATTACAAGGCGAAATTACTTAGTTTTTACTTAATTTATGCGTAAATTAAGATTGACCTCTAAATTACGCCAATGGGAACATATTTTTAAATACATCTGAAAAGTTCTATAGTTAGACAAAGCATTATTGTTTACCTCTAAATGCATTTGAAACTGTCATAACGTCCATAGCTTTTTATGCGGTGTCCCTTTTCAGGAATATTCGGAAACGACGATCAGCTTCTTCTTGATTAAAAATGTCTTTTTCAATTCACAGACTAGATAAAAAAACACTTTGACTCCTTTCTTACTCCATATTCGAAGCGCTCCGAAAACACCCATTCAAGGTGTTGCTGTGGGCGTCCTTTTTATCCATATTTAGAGCGCTTGCAGTTGCTGCCTATAGAAATGAACGTAGCAATGCTTTGTTCAATGTAAAACCTCAAAATTTTGTCCATGCAAATATTTCAAAAACGGTCTAATGATCTTTTAATTTGGAATATTCGTGCAAAGTTTCAGATCGGGCACTTTAATTTGATAAATGACTTGTCTCTGTACGATTAGTAGATCGATGGGAATGAGCGCCTTGTCTTAGAATAATAAATAATTTAGATTTTTAATTAATAAAATTTATTGGTTGAATTGGTACTCTGTTACCGTTTTTGCATATTCTGCTTTTACCATTTTCTTATTACTTTCATACCATTTTTGGTTTTCAGTTTCTGTACTTCTTTGAGCTATGAAATAGTTGGTCACATTAGGCATAACCACCCCAGAGTAAAATTATCCCCTTCAAATTTATTTTTATACGCTACTGAGGATACGTCAATTTCGCTTGAATGTATTTGTCACATCCCCGCAAACATATTCTGAGCGCTCAGAATATATGAGTCGGAAAAGAGTCCTAGGTAAGTAAGAAATATGAGTTTCAAAAACAAACATTTTTTTACTCTTATATGAATCTTTTAGGAGTCATATATGATCCAAGTTATGAGCCAGCACTTTGTGCCAGTATAAAAACAATAACGACTAGAAATTTATATCTAAACTTGTTTATACAGATATGAAAAATAATTAGGAAGGAAAAATAGACAAAATTTAGCTGCAGCAACTGCTATTACATGAATGCTGCAATATATGAACATATATATGTATGCGCAGAGGTTTGTATATAAATATGCAATAGTATTTGAAATGAATTCCTTGCTAACATGGCTCTGAAGTAAGTTCATTAAGAGAGTTGAAGAATAAAGCCAATAAGAGTCACAGAACAGCATACAAGGAGCTCCGAAAGTAGGCATTTATGAGGCCAATAAGAGTCATTTAAGAGCTTCAAAAAGAGTCCAAAATGAGCCGTATATGAGGCCAATAAGAGTCCAATATGACTCATATTGAGGCTCATTTGATGTATGAATTTAAGCTCATATAGGTCGACCTTCGCAGGAAGGGAAACACCCTCATTTCGGACTCTTAAATGAGCTCATTATGAGCACAAAGGCTCCGAAATGGGACTCCTTAAAGACTCATTTATGACTCCAAATGTTTGCTGGGATATATTCACAGATACTAATATATACATGGAAAACCTGCGCATGCGCAAAACGTACATTTGGCTCAAATCCATGATTCAATAATACAAGGTTGTGTAATTTGTGACAGCTAAAATTTGACACTCCTTTATCCAGATTTGTATTTTGGAAGTAGGAGAAAGGGGAAGAATGTGATCGCCTTTTGCGAAAACGGTCGTAGAAAGGTACTACAAAAAGTACGCAAAGTATACAATTAGAAGTAAAATGTGCATTATTTATTCTATGCAAATTTGCAATATATTTGGTGTTTTAATGGAAATACTAAACAATACATAAATATGTACATTTTTGATTTAAGTTATTCATCATTTCCTGGAACCGACCGTTCAGCTATGCAAAAAGGAAAACTGCAGATCAACAGAACTTTTTATGCTCATTTCAACCATGCCAAAATTATTTGGCGCAAGTAAAAAAATCAAGACGTTCTAGAAGGTTAGAGTTCAGTTTTTATATTTTTATACCCGAGCGCACTTGTGCACAAGGGTATTATAACTTTGTTCACATAACGGTTGTTTGTAACAGGCAAAACGAATCGAGATAGATATAGACATAGACATAAATGATCAGGATTAAAAGAGAAATCGATTAAGCGGTGACTGTCTGTCCGTCCGTCCGTCCGTCTGTGCACACGATAACTCGAGTAAAAATTGAGATATCTTAACGAAACTTGGTATGTGCACTTCTTTCGGGCGTAGGACGGATGGTATTGAAAATGGGCAAAATCGGACAATAACCACGCCCACATCCCATATAACGGTAATTTAGAGAAATACGAAATCTTCGATAAATCAGTAATTATTGAAGCTAATTTATTCAAAATTGATGCTTGCAACAATTCTTTACCAAAAAATACGTTTAGGATAAAATTTTGAAAAATGGGCGTGGCACCGCCCACTTATGATCAAATATATGTATCTCGGTAACCGTCCTACCAATTTGTACCAGAATCGGTATGGTTATTGTGCTTGCCACATAAAAGCAAAACGTTGAAAATTATTGAAATCGAACTTTCCAACCGTATTCATACTTTAAAAATTGGTTCAAAACTTTTCAACAATAAGCTTGTGAATATATTGAAAATTCCACGTTTACCCTCTCTAGCACCGCACCTATGAATTTGCAGCAAAACAAAATTTATTCCATTCAAATCAGAGAAAATCGGCGGGCCATGCTCACTTTTTCCTTTTTTTAGCTCAACGGACCCTATTCTTTACTTGCTCCCAAAATTACATGGATAAAGTTGTGAATTCCCCTAATATGCTTTCCATGCATATCTGTAAAAATATTGCTACTGTTGGCACAACTGCAATTGAAATGTCACTTAAGAAAATGTGAGGCAAAATCTAAACTCAACAGATCGCTAATTTTTTACAAGTTCTGCTAATTTCTGGGTAATGGAATACATACAAAATGCATTCAACAGATTTTCACCTGACAGTTTGAAATCATAAGACATCTGTTAAATGAGTTTTGCGTGTAAGCGGTTACCTAACGCACAGCATTACATTCTGTTGGTTTTTGAATTCCACAAAAAATTACATTATATGCAATGCAGTGCTAGGTATGCATAACTGAGCTATTAGCATAAGCAATAAATGCGGCATGTAATTATAGACAACAATTTGCAATTCCTCGAAGTTGTTGATACTTAGTTGACAAAAAGTGTTGAACTTAGCGATTAAATCTGAACAAATGTCAATGTTCTATGGGATTCGTATTACGCACACATTTCGTTGTACATATGTATGTACATATCGCACACCTATGTAGATCTAAGTTGCGCTAACTCGAAATATAACTGTTTTTTCACTTCCATTTCAACATATTTTGATTAATGGAAAAATACTGATAAAAATAAAATATTTCACACGAACAACAAAATATATATAGTCGATAATCGCATGAGGCTATTGCCCGAAATTTTGAAAATGCGCTTAGTGGCATTGTGCTACTATGATAACACCGCCGAGTAACCATAGTCAACTTATGTATGGTAGTCGAAAAAATTATAGGCGTGCGGATTATGCCCAAAAAATCCCCAGAGGTGCTTGGGTCAAAGTAACCTGTCGAAACCAATTGTAATCGATAGCTTACACAGAAATACATTCACAGTTAATTTCAACCAAGTTTTTACTGATGCCCTCATTCGAAAATGCCAAAAAACCTGATTTTTCACAGCGGCAAATTTTTGCAAAATTTTAACCAAAACTCGCTATATCTCACACGTTTTATTATCGACTGATTTAAAATTTTTACGCAATAAACTAGATACTATTCTAAAGAAACTGAGTTTAAGCACAGTTCTTAATACTTATTAAGAACAAAATGGCGGATTTTTAAACTTTTTTATAAAAATTATGGAGGTAGTTTTTTCAAGTGCAAAAGTTGTGTTAAAAAGTGTGAACTTTCGCTTTTGTTTTAATGCAGCATTATAGACGAATATCTAAGGACGTTTCAGGTTTAAACAGCAAGTAGTTTCAAAGTTATAAATATATTATGGTGACGCCCACGAGCGGGCGCTCGCCCTTGATGACAAATATATTCATATAGCACTTGTACAAGTAATTTTGAATGTAGTATTAAATAAAATGTTGCAGTTCATAAATTTATCAGTTCTATAGAATTTATTCAAGCTTTTATTGTAAACTTAACAGACATACTTACGTACATATATATATATATATATATATATATATATTAGTACTGCAAAACCATCGATGGGGCCAATGCTTTAGTCACTATCGATGGTTTTTTGAAACCATCGATGGTATTTTACTTTGCAGTCATAAATATAAAGTTCCTTTTTTATTCACGTTAACCCGCGAAAAGCAAATTGTTACCGCGAAACTATTTTATAAGTTTAAGAAAAATTAATGAATACATTGTTTTGTTTTGAAACCTCTTACTTAAACTTTGTTTTATTTTAAATTTTCTAATACTTACTCATAGCCTATTTCCATCAAAAGCTTATCTGCTGTTAAGACGCCAGTGGGTCGATTCTCGCTCTGCGTTATTGCGAAGTGATAAAAATAATACTTTTACACCGCATTTATTTCGACATTAATTTTATACTTTTCACTTCACTTCACGATAACGCAGAACGGAAATTGACCCTCTGGTAAGTTGCAAGAATTTTCACATGGAGTGATCGACAGGGTTTATTTCTTATTTTTTGCTTTTTTACATTTGTTTGCTTGTACTTAACATGAGCAGTTACCCCGTTCAAGTTGTAATCTCCTTTTTTCAATAGGCATAAACTGCAGTTAGTTTAGAAATAAATAATAAGTTGTATTTTTTTAGCTTTTAAATCCCGTCAATATAATATGTGTTAATAAAATAATATTTGTGTACCCCTTTTTCACTTAACGGGTCACCCTAATAAACCATCGATATTATCGATGGTCGTCTATAAAAGTATCGAAAACCATCGATGGTGTCACTATCAATGGTTTTGCAGCACTCATATCTATGTAACTACATACAGTACCGATACCTCAGGAGGTAGAATGACCTTGCCACGGCGGAGGGGACCGCTGTGGTCGACGACTCCCTGGCACTAATGTAGCGATGGGCAGTAGCCATCCCCAGAAGCACATTAGTGCATCAGAAAGGTACTATCGTACCAGACGGTCAGCCCTCCGAATCCTGGAGAGACTGAGGGATAAGAAGCCAGAAGAACTGACCGCAGAAGAGCTGGACTCAAGGAATTGGGCCGAAAAGTTTATGGCTGAACACCAGGCGAAAGCCAAACAAGAGTCTGCTCAAGGCAAGCGGAAGTCCTCTAGGGAGCTAAGCTCGGAACCCAAGAGAACAAGGGTATCCGCCATTTTAACAGCGGACGAGCTGCAGAAAAGATCCTTCGCGGACGCGGCGAAGGACACATTTACCAGAGCTGTGATAGACCGCAGCTCACTTGATGGTGCAATATCACCACAGAACTGGGACCTGGTCAACAGGCGACTCTGGGCCGTCTATAAGGAGGTTCTAGGGGAAAACCCAGGACCACCCCCCAGTTGTGCGGACGCCGGTTGGTTCCAAAACCGCGTCAAATTGACAAGGTGCGCGGACCAGAGATCCGTCGACCTATACACCCTGGCCATCAGTCGCGTAGGCGAGGTCTGGCCGGGTGCACGCCTTGAGGCGATAAAGCGGGAAGACATTCCCAATCGGCCCAGATCCAGGGCCTGGATTCCAGACTTCCACACCGACCCACAGGAAGTGCTGGAATGGATACGCATGGGCAACCCCGAGCTACCCACCCACGACTGGAAGGTAGCAAAGATAGGCGATATCGATGGCAAGCGAAGGTTAGCGGTAATAGTCCTCAACGAGGAATCAGTAGAACCGCTAGCCAACCAAAACTGGAGGATAAATTATGGCTTCCAAGCCTTGAACCTCCATGTTTATCGGCAGGACGTGTCAGGGAAACAACACCCTACCGACGAAGCGAGCGCAGTGGAAAGTGCTACTGACGACGAAGTGGCATCCACCTCCGGAATGGTCGGCGAACTCTTCGAGAGGGTGACTCTAGAAGAGGGGGCGGGGGACCACTCCGACTTTTCCGACACCATGGTGGAAGGAGAAGGGGAGGATATCCTCCCCCTTTCTGACGAAGAGGACGTCAACCGGACTGTGGTTGGCTGTCCAGCAGCAGCACGCGAAACTGATGGTGGGGATAGTTCAGATTAATCTCCACCACTGCAAGGCGGCCTCAGCCGCACTTCTCCTCCGTCTCGCCGAAAGAGAAGAGGAGATCGCACTCATCCAGGAGCCTTGGGTCATAAAAGATCGGGTTTGTGGATTGAATATGAAGGGATACAAGCTGTTCTATGTAACTGACAAAGGTAAACCCAGGTCGTGCATATTGATAAAAAAGTGTATTAATGCATTTCTCTTGATACAGTTTAGCGATGCGGACAACGTCATCATAGCAGTGGAATCAGGCGGAATGTCTATTTGGCTGGCTTCCACATATATGGCCCACGACGCAGACACATTACCTCCACCACAATCCTTAAGGAGCGCGGTAATGGAGGCCTCTAGACGCGGCACTCCGATGGTCATAGGAGCGGGCGCGAATGCCCATCATCACATATGGGGCAGCTCAGATACAAATGAACGCGGTGAGTCGATATTCGAATTCATTATGTGCAATAACTTACAGGTTAGCAACGTAGGTGATACCCCTACCTTTGTGACGTCTGTTAGAAGGGAGGTCCTTGACATTACATGTGTCAATGAGCAGGGGGCAGAACTCTTGAATGACTGGAGAGTCTCAAAAGACAACTCCTTTTCGGATCACATGTACGTCGTTTATAACCTATACGTACCAGTAAGAAAACAACAAGCGGTCTTAAACCGCAGAAAAACAAATTGGAAAAAATTTGAAACAATATTTTCTAATAATATTTCCGGCCTCACAAATCAAATAAACTCGGAACATCAACTTGATAACGTCGTAGACGATATAACTAAAGCATTTCATCGTGCAGCAAAATTAGCCTGCCCAATCAGGGCAACAAGTAGGAAACCAAAACCTCCATGGTGGTCCACTGAAATTGCAACCCTCAGAAGGGAATGCAGATCAAAATTTAATGAAGCTAAGAGATCCAACTCTTGGAGTGAATTTAAAGACTGGCAACGCCGATTTAAGTATGCAATAAGAGACGCTAAGCGCTCCTCATGGAGGAACTTCTGTCAGAAGATAGAAAGTACTTCGGAGGCCAGCAGACTGCGCAAAATACTATCTATGAGTCCCAGCAATATTAGCTATCTCATCAAGGAGGATGGTGATTGGACAACCAGCAGCGAAGAAACTCTAGAGCTTCTTGTACAGACGCACTTTCCGGGTTGCCTCCACAGTAGAGTCACAAATACCCGAATCATAGGCAACCATGATGACATTCCAGCGAATATCATAACCGAGGAGAACATAAAGCGTGCTATTAGCAGCTTCCAACCGTTTAAATCTCCGGGACCAGACGGCATTATTCCCGCTGACCTACAGCATACAGCAGGAATGATTGCACCCATACTCGTACCAGTCTTTGAAGCAGTGTTACGAATGAATTATATACCCCACAAATGGGAGGAGGTAAGAGTAGTTTTCATTCCCAAGGCAGGGAAAACTACACACACGAGACCAAAAGACTTCAGACCAATTAGTCTGTCGTCTTTCCTGTTGAAATCTCTAGAGAGACTAATAGATGGGCACATTAGAGACAAGGTGGGCAGCAAACTTTCGGCAGCCCAGCATGCCTACAACAAAGGGAGATCAGTCGAAACAGCACTCCATTCTTTAGTGCACACAATTGAAAGATCACTTTATTACAAAGAATACACCCTCGCGGCCTTCCTGGACATCGAGGGTGCTTTCAACAATGTATCTCCTGCAGCGATTATCTCATCTCTGATAAATCTGGGAGTAAGCAATTCACTAACCTCATTTATTGAACGAATGTTAATCGGCCGAGAAATAAGCGCAGGATTAGGTGAATCAGTAATAAAAAGGTTCCCCGTCAGGGGTACACCCCAGGGGGGAGTAATATCACCGCTCCTGTGGAATATAGCAGTAGACAGCCTTCTTCGGGAACTTGAAGACATTGGCGGTCAGATAATTGCATACGCCGACGATATTGTAATAGCTATCTCGGGTAAACATCTTTCAACATTGACAGATCTGATCCAAAGATCCCTCAACAAACTATCCCTGTGGTGTAACAGGCGAGGACTGGGAGTGAATCCTGAAAAAACAGACCTTGTGCTGTTCATCAGGAAGCACAAGATACCTGATCTCGGGAACATAACCCTAGAGGGCAATACCCTCGCAATAAAGGAAGAGACCAAATATCTAGGTCTCATAGTAGATAGGAAACTAAACTGGGGGCCCAACGTTGCAGATAGAGTGCGCAAAGCAACAGTGGCACTATATTCCTGCAGCAGAGCAATAGGGAAAAAATGGGGGATGGAACCCAAAATAATACACTGGCTATACACGGTGGTGGTTAGGCCAATTCTCTATCACGGTATAGTGGTATGGTGGAACGCCCTTGGGAAAGGGGTAAACTTCAAAAAAATGGACAAGGTTCAAAGGCTTGCGTCCACACTCATAACTGGTGCGATGAGAACAACACCATCCAAGGCACTGTATGCCCTACTGAATTTTCTTCCGGTGGACCTACATGCCAAACAAGTCGCAAGTGGCGCGGCAATTCGAATGAATATTCTAAATAAGTGGTCAAATACCAGTTATGGTCACGGTAGAATATTAACGGAGGTTCCGGGGCTACCCGGATTGGTGGACTATGCACTTCCGGAACCTGCACCCGCTACAGCGTTCGCGACCCTCCTACCCTCAAGGGAAGAGTGGAAGCATGACGCTGTAAGTAGTGGAGAGTCCATCCATGTATACACAGATGGCTCAAAGCTCGAGGGTAGGGTTGGAGGAGGTGTATATTCCCATCACCTGGGAATCTCCCTCAGCTTTCGTCTCCCGGACCACTGTAGCGTTTTTCAGGCTGAACTGATGGCAATCGACAGGACAACGAAACTGGTAAAGTGTGATATGATACCCCAAGTTGATATCTACATCTTCACTGACAGCCAGGCGGCAATAAAGTCCCTCACGAAGCAGTCGACAACCTCCATGGTAGCCATGAAATGCCGCGCATCTCTTAACGAGATGGCTGAGTCATTTCGCCCAAAGGTAATATGGGTTCCGGGACACTGCGGCATAGAGGGGAATTGTAAGGCCGACGAACTGGCGCGACTTGGCACGAAACTTCCTTTTGAGGATATAAATGACGAAATAGGAATACCCTTGCAAACTTGTAAGCTACTTATCTCCGAGAGGCTCACTAAAGTAGCGAACGAAAGGTGGCAGGACGAAATCACCTGCAAAACTGCCAAACAATTATGGCCGGTGCTCAGCGCCAACCGCACTGGCCTACTACTGAGTCTAAATAAGTCCAATATTAGATTATTAGTATCCGTCATAACAGGACACTGCCTAATTGGCAAGCACGCCTATCGACTTGGCCTACGCTCACATGACTTCTGTAGAAGTTGTCAAGATGAAGAAGAGGAGGAAACGATTCTCCACCTGTTGTGCCAATGCCCTGCTCTATCTAGACGAAGACTCTCCACTCTCGGTAGGCATTTCTTCGACAACTTGGAGGACCTTAGATGCGTCGAAATCAGGGATCTTCTAAAATTCGTTCAAAGTTCAAAATGGTTTTAGGAGGGATTGGGAGTTGCTGACCCAACATACGGCATCACAATGGGCCCTGAGCCTGAGTGTGTCTTATAGACGACCGCGACAACCTATACCCTATACCTAACTACATACAGTGGTGGAAGAAATAATATACACTTTTTATTTTGACCAGGTTTGGCTATATTACTTTTGTTTATTCGATGTTTAATGTTTTTTTTTTTATAAAATTATAGCGCATTATATAACACGCATCATACAAATCAGAGGTTCCCAAACTTATTTTTCTCGTAGACCCCTATCAAAACTTCACTGGTTTCAGTGGACCCCCTGATGCTTATTTCTAGCATATTCCCCAGGCTCATCAAAAAATGTGAAGATTAAATATAACAATGTAATTTTGCATCGCGGGTGAGTTCCAAAACTAAATTCTCGGAGTAACAAACATAAAATTAAACTATTTTCCTGTGTTCTATCTAATAAAATAATGTGAGGAGTTATACTTTTTAAGAGCACTAAATAAACTCCTCACATGTTCGGCTCACTTGTGAATTTGCATTTGATATATTTGTCAAATAGTTTATTTGTGTTGATGGCATCATTTTTATTTTTATCGCACCGAGTTTTAAAGTGAGGCGAGAAATAATTATCACTGACATTTTTAAAACACAAAACTTAAAACAACAAAACGGCTAAGCTTTTTACGCTAATCTTTTAATTCAGAAACTGACAATACAGAAAATAACGAGTCTAGAAAAATCGATAACAAACAACCAAGCAAGCAAGAAGCACAAAAAGTGTTCCACCGTCTCATCCTCTTCAAGGCAGGATGGGCAAATGGGCTTGTCATTTACGCCTATCACTGTCAGGTGTTTGTGCCAGTTTCTGATGGTGGCTTCGATGGCCGAAGTGAGGAGTGCTATAACTGGTTGCGGATCGAGGAATGCCTGGTCTAAGCCAACTGTGGCAAAAGGGTTAGATGTCTCATTTCCAGGCACTCTTGAGTAAAGCAAGCGCCTTATCTTTACCAACATAATTTAATCGAGACTTGCATTGCCGAACTAGTTTGGAAGAAAATACTTAGGTAGAGGGCTGGCCAATGCCTTAAGTGCAGTTTGGCTGTACCTGTAGACAGTTTTGGAGCTCACAGTGAAGATTCGACAATGTGCGAGTGCGGGCTCAGTGCTGGAATTAAACCAGATTTCCCCTCAGGGAACTCTCTCTCTCTAGAATCTCTTCAGCGAAGGTAATGGTGGCGTACTATCCTGTAGCATTGAAAAAACACAAGTGCTCAAATACCTGACGCCGGCGATTTCCGCGTCGCGTCACACAGTGTTATACCAACATCCGTATGTTTTTAGTCTGCAGGTGGCTTTTAAGGCTTCCCCACGTATGATAACACAAAGTGACGTCAAGAGCATTATACATTAAAGTTAAATAAATAGGCTATCAAGAAAACGATTGTGGTTCTTTACTATCGAGACCAGATGATTTTTTGTGGACCCCCACTTACAACTCGTGAACCCCCGTATTTTTTCACGCCAACGTAGACCCCTGTGGAGTCTCCCACCCCTGTGGATCACTTTGGGAATCACTGATATAAATCCACGTTTCAAATTTTGTAAAAAAATTATAAAAATTCGACAAATCTTACGAAAATTCCCCAAAGATTTCAAACTTTTTAATCAGAATTTTTTTTAAACATATTTGGTATGCAGTTTTATAGCCCATTAAGTTTTGGTAGTTTAAAGTGCAAATTTCGCTAGAAAATCTCGTCGATTTTTAATAATTTTTTTGCTGGCGCTGCTAGGTATTTCTTCCAGATAAAAAGAAATTTTCAGCATAGTCGAGCACAGTACTTTATATGGAAGAAAATGCACAACACCGTTAGCCAAAAAAATTATAAAAAATCAACGCGATTTACTAGCGTCTTGAGTTTTGCACTTTGACCTACTAAAATTTAATGGGCTACAAAATTGCATACCTAGATTAAAAAAAAAATCTGATTAAGAATTTTGAAATTTTTGGGGTATTTCTGTAATATTTGTTGAATTTGTATAATTTTTGATCAAAGTTTGAAATGTGGACTTTTATGATGCGTGTTATATATTTATTGCGCTAGACTTTTATAAAAAAAATATTAAACGTCGAATAAGCAAAAGTAATATAGCCAAAACTGGTCAAAATAAAAAGTTTATATTATTTCTTCCACCACTGTACGTAGTAAGTATGTCTGTTAAGTTTACAATAAAAGCTTTAATAAGTTATATTACACTGATAAATTTATGAACTTCAACATTTTATTTAATACTACATTCAAAATTACTTGTACAAGTGCTATATGAATATATTTGTCATCTAGGGGCGAGCACCCGCTCGTGGGCGTCACCATAATATATTTATAACTTTGAAACTACTTGCTGTTTAAACCTGAAACGTAAAAATAACAAAAATAATACGTTAAAACTTGGAAAAAAGTGGTTCGGCTATAATTTTTTGACCACTGTATGTATTTTGTTATATATTTAATTGGACATGCATATTGTACATAACACCTATCAATGCGAATTTTAAGATAATTGTGCTATAAGACTGCATACCCGCATTTTTTTAGGTCTGATTAAAAAAATTTATGCTTTGATGCATATTTGTTGTAATTTTTTTATAATTTTCGTACAAAGATTTAAATTTGGATTTATATGGTTGTTTTTATAGAACGACCTACATATACTTTTATAAAAAATTAATCATTATTAAACCAACAAAAGAAAAACTGTTAAACGCACTCCTATTATTTTGGCCATATGAATTTAAGGCCTAGTGTAAACTCCCAACCGACCAAAAATTAAGGTTTAACATTAAGCCAAGATTTCGAATGTCAATTAAAAATCCTGGGAATGCTGTGTTTGTCTACTCGACCAGGCTCACGACTTGTCCAACCCTTAAACGATTTTATTAAAATTTTTCTAATTTCGCCTTGATTGCCTAGATTTTAAATAATTTTTTTGTTTAGGGTATTACGCGTTTTCTTCTATACAAAAAAAATTCCCACATACTTTATATGGAAGAAAATCCGTTAAAAACTGCTAAACTTAAAACTTAAAAATTAGACATGTTTATTAAAAATTGCAAATCTAGATAAAACGTTGCAGAATTTTCATAACTTTTAAACAAGGTTGAAACGTGGATTTATATGTTAAAAAAAATTAACATTAAAAAACAAAAGAAAAATCGCCAAAACTTCCTAAAATGTCGCGTCCCTATTTACTTTTCCACCACTATACATGTGGACAAGGGCGTAGCCAGGTAGTGGCAGGGGGCAGCTGCTCCTCCCCTTACAGCTACAGAACGAAAGAGAAATTTTTAAAAATCAATAAATAAAACACACAAAATTTTATGCGTAATTTAATTCGTAATTATGCTCAATTTCCACATAAGGCTTCAGTTTTTCATCGTTGATACAATGAAGTAAGCACAACGTTAAGCATTGAATTGGTACGGAATTGAATGAAACACCCACTTGAGCTTCTCTTAGATTCTGTAATGAACAGGATGGAAAAACTCAACGAAAAAGTACTTCCTTTTTCGTCGTTTTCAGCTTAAAACCTATTTCCTTTTCCATTGCTTTTTGGTTAACAACACATATTTTTAGGCGGATTGGGTAAAACTGAGTCATTCGGAAAGCACCACCATCTGGTGGTAATATGATTTCACTGTGAGAATTATTTAAGTTTACTTAAGAACACGTAGCATGAAGTTACGCCGTGATGCATCATATAAAACAGAGGGTAGCATTTTTGCATATTGGGTTTTTTTGAATGATTGTTATTCGGTTCTAAACCGAAATTAATTGAAACAAGATGGTCGGAAAAATATAAGGCTATCAGGAGATTTTCAGAAAATTTTCCTGAAGCTTTACAAAAGCTGTCAACGGAGGGAAACTTTTCCACAAGAAAGTCTGCGTATCAGTTGTGTGCTGCAATAACAAGGCCGATATTCATCATTGCTTTAATGACAATTGCTAAATATTCAACGTTGCTGGAACCTACAGCAAACATTTTGCAAATGAAGACAATAGACCTCATTGCCGTTGGTCAGCATATTGAAAATATTTTGGAGGTAGTTAAGAACGATCGCAGGAATGCAGAAGGAGTGACAACAGAGTCTCGTCTTATTACAGCCGATCTAGGAGTAGAAATTTCTCTACCACGTTTGGCAGGTAAACAAAAAAACAGAAGTAACCCTCCATCGGCCAATGAAAATGAGTTCTGGCGACGATCTATAATAATACCGCATCTGGATTCACTAACGGCCTTTTTACAACTACGCTTTTCCAATGAAAACAATCCAGCTTTTTCGCTGTCTAGATTGCACCCCTTGTATTTGATTAAATGTTCCAGTGAAGAGGTACAAAAGAACGCGAAGCATTTTCAACAGTTCTATGATATAGAAATTGGCAGTGAACTCATTCTTTGGTACAATTTATGGAAAAAAAGAGCTGGTCCGAAGAATATTTTAAGGATGTTGAAGTTGTAGATCTATTCAATGAAGCAAATGAATTTCTACCAGCGATAAATAAGTGTATTTCTATTTTGAGTGCTTTTCCATGCAGAACTGCGACTGTGTAGCGATCGTTTAGTACACTTCGTAGAGTAAAAACCTGGCTCAGAAGCACAACAGGAGAAGAAAAGCTTTCAGGGCTATGCCTCATGAGCGTCCATAGAAAACTCGTTACCGAAAACCGCGAGATGATTCAGGAGAAAATAATCGAAAAGTTTGCTGAAAATCCGAGACGATTGTTATTAGTATAAAATTAATTACATAAAAAATATATCAAAAAAATTAACAAGTATATTTGATTTTGCCCCCCCTTAAATCAGATCCTGGCTACGCCCTTGCATGTGGATATTTGAATTTGATCTCAGTAACAAAGCCTTCTATTTTTATATATCATATATTTGTAATATTTTTGCAATATTTGTATACTTTAGCATACAAAAATTGAACCATTTGAACCGAATCACGGTTCAGGGGTACCCATGAACCGGTTCTTGTACCGGAAAAAGATTTATCTGCGTGGTTCGAACCACTCAACCGAACCGCACCAATTTTTGGAGTGGTTTGCAGCTCTGCTTTAAACATATTTAGGGAGTTCACAACGAGTTGTATACTGTCGCATTGTTGTATGTCGGAAACTTTAAACGGCCAAAACTATATTTAAGGGATTCACCAGCTACCGTAAAAGCCTAATTATGAAATTTCACACCGTTAAAAAATAGCTGGTTGCTGTTTCAAGTACTCTAAACATTTATTTAGCCGTTAACAACTTTACGACATACAACAAAACGACACTTACGACACCTTGTGAACCATCTAGTTATTTCTCAAGCTCCTACATACATATATATACGAGCTCTCAATGGGCAGTCATACAAGTTCCCACTTCTACATGATCTTTGACATGCGTCAACGGGAACATAGTCCTTTTAAAAATATGTTTTCGGTTTTTTGTGGACCAATCTTAAAAAACAAACTACTAGACATGAAAGAAGAAAGTGTGCGCTATAACTTTAAACCACATTTTCGTAATTGCTTTTGATGTTATAATCGTTTCAATCACTTCAAACGTGGCTCTTTGGGAAAGTTATTTTTAACAAAAATTTCAAAACACCGTAATTTCGCTACTTGTCGGGCAATATTTTTTCATAGGGTTTGGCGGTCGCGTGCTGTAGTGGTCAATGGTCAGCCCCGATGCAATTCTCAAAAAGAATTATTCTTGCACCGCAAAAAAAAATTGTATAACTGAAAGTCCTCCCAACTGCAGCGTCCATCGGAAAGAATTCAAAATATTGTCAAGTTTCACACGCAGATATTTGTCGCCTCGAGCGAGCAGTTATTTAATTGCGCAGGTTTGATTTACAGCCCTTTAAGAAACAGGCTGTTGTAAAAAGACAGCAGCATTACTTTTTCTTAAATATAATGTTCCAATTTTTAATTTCAAGCACTTAATACAATAAACATTGTTAAACACTACTAACTTTTCCATATTTTTATTTACTTAAATCCTCTAATTTACCTGTCTAAATTATTTCTTAAAAATACTTGACATCCGCATCCTCGGATGTTAGCTTTTAGACATTCGCATCCGCATTCGCATCCGCATTCGCATCCGCGGATGTCTAAAATTCCACATTCGCAACATCCCTACTATGTATGTACATGAAAACGAATAACTAAAACAAAAAAATGTATCCGATGGGTGGCGCAGGAGTCGAGATATTTGGGAAACCAGTATTATTAGGCCGATTTGTTTGTTCGATTTGTATACATAATTATTTGCTCCTAAGCTAGTATGAGTGGAGTATAAAACCGACCAGTTTGCGAGGAGAATCGGGGAATTGACCTCTTTTTATGGGGAATTAGAAACGCTGTGACATAAGCAATTAGGTACCTATTATTTTAGTTTTTAGTTACGCTCATCCTTTAATAAAAACCGTATAAATCTAAGTTTCAAACTTTGTGCAATATTAAAAAAACAAATTCAACAAACTTTCGTAAAAATTTCGAGCCTTTTAATTAGATTTTTTAGAAAGGTTTTGAGTGTGCAGTTTTGTAGCTCGTTAAATTCTAGTGTAATAACGTTTAAAATGGCTAAAAATTACTGTTGCTTTTTTAGAATTTTCTTTGACACATTTGGTTTCATAGAAACACAATTTATTTTTATATGGGAGAAAACCGCAACACCTTCGGCAAAAAAGAAAAACTAAAACCAAAATTTTTAGCCACTCGCAATTTGCACTTTATTTGACTAGAATTGAGTGGGCTACAAAACTGTATACTCAAAATCTTTCTAGAAAATCAATTAAATAGCCTGAAATTTTTACGAACGTTTCTTGATTTTTTTTTTTAATATTGCACAAAGTTTGAAGCTTGGATTTATACGGTTTTGTTAAAGAGTTAACTATTTTTTTATAAAAGAGAGAAAAATTAAATAACAAAAACAAAAAAATGATTGTGAAAACATGTCAAAATTTGGTGGGACCAAAATTTCCTGAACCATTTTGCCAAACTTTGAATACAACATTTTGCCTATTTAAAGCAAAGCAAAATTCGATCGAGGAATTCGATCTGTATAAAAAAAAGTCCTTCTCTTTTCGCCTTATCGAAATTTTGGAGCTTCTTTGGACTTAAAAAATTTTCCTTTCATTGAATATGAACAAGAAAATATAAAACATGGACCTTTTCGACGCATTTTTAGCCCCCTCTATCAATATATGAGTTTTCATAAAAAGTGGACATTTAAAAATAAAATAAACAGAAAACACATACAATTTTTTAATAAGGACATATCTATGGGTCGGGAAATTTACGTAATTTCGGGCAAAATCGGGGAATTTCATTATCGAATTCGGGGGATTCTCAAAATTGAGTTGGTTACCCTGGTAGAGACGCACTTACATATTGAACACCTAGATCTAAAGTGCGATCAACTGAAAAAAAAAGTTACGACAATCAACGCATTAGGCTCCAATGAAATATATTTTTTTCTTCATGATTAGATACACTAACTAACTACTGTTATATCTGTTTTTGCATTGATTGTATTGAGTATGTACTAGGGATGGTGCGAACGTGGAATTTTAGACATCCGCGGATACGAATGCGGATGCGGGTGTCTAAAAGCTTACATACACGGATGCGGATGCCGATGTCAAGTATTTTTAAGAAATAATTTAGATAGGTAAATTAGAGGATTTAAGTAAATAAAAATATGGAAAAGTTAGTAGTGTTTAACAATGTTTATCGTATTTAGTGCTTGAAATTTAAAATTGGAACATTATATTTAAGAAAAAGTAATGCTGCTGTCTTTTTACAACAGCCTGTTTCTTAAAGGGCTGTAAATCAAACCTGCGCAATTAAATAACTGCTCGCTCGAGGCGACAAATATCTGCGTGTGAAACTTGACAATATTTTATATTCTTTCCGATGGACGCTGCAGTTATACAATTTTTTGCGGTGCAAGAATACCACACTCAG
Source organism: Rhagoletis zephyria (assembly GCF_001687245.7). Classification (NCBI taxonomy): domain Eukaryota; kingdom Metazoa; phylum Arthropoda; class Insecta; order Diptera; family Tephritidae; genus Rhagoletis; species Rhagoletis zephyria. The sequence continues at coordinate 169,991 of NW_016157581.1, read as the reverse complement.
AAAAAGGTTTAGTTATAATTACCAAGATTTGGTTATAGTGACCAAGTGGCATAGTTGGATATGGCGAAATAAATATCTAGTTCACGAAAGTCTGCCATTTACTTGAGACTTCTAGTTGGGACAAATGTATGTTTGTTAATAATTACAAAACGACTATCTTGAGTGGACAATATGGTTAGTTGAAAAAAATCATTGTTGAGCAAATATAAACAATGATTTGGTTGATACAAGTTTTCAATTAATTTTGTGATCTTGCTGTAGACGTGAATCAGCTAACCGTTTATTATTGGAAAAAAAGTTTCAGTTTGACACAAATAAAAATTTACTCGATGGTTGTTGTGTTTACTTTCTTCTTTTATTTGCATATATTAAGCATAAAAAATACATACATATTTACGTAAATAATTACTAGTGTAAATAATACATATGTATATGGTGGTAAGAATTTCCTAATAAGAAACGATGAAACAGGANACTTTCTTCTTTTATTTGCATATATTAAGCATAAAAAATACATACATATTTTCATAAATAGTTACTAGTGTAAATAATACATATGTATATGGTGATAAGAATTTCCTAAAAAGAAACGATGAAACAGGAACAGTCGGGCGAAAACCCAGGTCAATATCTGCTGGAAGTGCTGGTTTAATTATACCGCTTTGCTTTTTCCTTGGCTAAATAGATACTTTCAAATTATAATTCACATGAATTATATAGCCACTGAGAAACCCTAGTTGGCATTCAAATTTATATTTTTAAATAACTAAACAAAACCGAAACAACTCGCGGCGATGGCAAAACTGAAACTGAGACAAACAAGTCTAGGCATGTCATAGCACACACTTCTCTTTCTCTACTAGCGCAGTGATCGACATGCCATGTTTTGACAACTAAAGATATTTAGTTTCCGAATTTTGAAAATATTTGGGAACTGTTACCAAGGATTGGGAACTATTAGCATGGGTTGGTAATTATAACTAAATATACTAAAGCTTCTAATATTCATCTAGGTTGTACCAAATCGTTAATTTAGTTGAAGGGTTTGGTAAATACTAATAAATATTT
>NW_016157581.1:155737-167795 GCF_001687245.7 Rhagoletis zephyria | reverse complement strand
TTTTTAGAATGTTTAACTTTTAGGTGTGCTCGTCCTTAAGTTATTTGTTTTTGTTATATTTTGGCCTTTTAATAATTATATTCAACAATTTATATTGAGCTCGGGGCTGTTTTTTAAATGAAAATTTATTGTGGAAAAGCAACAATAATTTTAAAAAATGGTAGAAGTGATAGCTATTTCGGAAATCACCACATTTCCTCATCAGACTTCTTTCAGTAGGATTCGAACCGACGATCCCACTGACTCAGCCAGTTGCCTATGCACCGTGCTAAGTACGCCTTGTAAATTATCGTTTGCTTTTTTCCACTATTTTCATTTTTGTTATGCCAACACAATCAAGCGCAGCTATTCCGCTGCAATTCACTTGATCATGTGGTTGTTGGTATTGTGGTTGGCATAACAAAAAAAANTTTAGTTGTCAAAACATGGCATGTCGATCACTGCGCTAGTAGAGAAAGAGAAGTGTGTGCTATGACATGCTTAGACTTGTTTGTCTCAGTTTCAGTTTTGCCATCGCCGCGAGTTGTTTCGGCGTGCGCATAGTTATTTGAAAATATAAATTTGAATGCCAACTGGGGTTTCTCAGTGGATATATAATTCATGTTAATTATAATTTGAAAATTTCTATTTAGCCAAGGAAAAAGCAAAGCAGTATACTTAAACCAGCACTTCCAGCAGCAGATATTGACCTGTGTATTCGCAGGACTGTTCCTGTTTTATCGTTTATTTTTAAGAAATTCTTACCACCTTATTCATATGTATTATATACACTAGTAACTATTTATGTAAATATGTATGTATTTTTTATGCTTAATATATGCAAATAACAGAAGAAAGTAAACACAACAACCATCGAGTAAATTTTTATTTGTGTCAAATTGAAACTTTTTTCCAATAATAAACGGTTAGCTGATTCAAGTCTACAGCAAGTTCACAAAATTAATTGAAAACTTGTATCAACCAAAGCATTGTTTATATTTGCTCAACAATGATTTTATTCAACTAACAATATTGTCCAATCAAGGTAGTCGTTTTGTAATTATTAACAAATATACATTTGTCCCAACTAGAAGTCTCAAGTAAATGGCAGACTCTCGTGAACCAGATATTTATTTCGCCATATCCAACTATGCCATTTGGTCACTATAACCAAATCTTGGTAATTATAACTAAACGTTTTTCTGGGTGTACCTTCTAAGTAAGAACCATATCCTTACTAATATGATAAATCCGAAAGTGAGTTTGTTTATTTGTTACCCTTTCACGCTTTAACTACTCAACCGAGCATCATGAAATTTTGTACACTGATGTCATTTAGCCCAACTTAAATTGTAGCATAGTCCTCTTTCAGACACGTCAAGTCTTGAAAGCAATTTTTTTCGCATTCTCTTTTGTGTTTTCTATTTGCTTCCACACGCGTCAACTTTAATTGAATTCAAGTCCTTGGTTCTTAAACGGGAAGCAACGAAAAGATCAAAAGAGACAAGAAAACTTGAAACGAATTGACGGTACGGAGGTATCTGTACTCTTCCCCTCTCTTCCCACCTCCTTTGCCAACGAACGAGCAGACTTGAAAGCAGGACTTGACGTGTCTGAAATGGGACATAGATTTAATGTCGATTGTGCAAGGGGGCGTGGCACATTCCATACAAACTGAATTTTTCGAACTGCATATCGCAGGAAATATTTATGATAGAGTACTGGAACTTGGTATTTAGATGTATAAAATCAATTCCACACTCATGGAGGAGGGTTGCCACCGGTTTAAAAAATCAAATTCAACTTGAGTTAAGGGAATTATTTATTTGAAAATTATATTAAAAAAATGAATGTCGTGAGGCTTACAAAAGTTGTAGTTTAAAAATATTTTGAAAATGATTCCCGGCTGTTTGAAAGGTCACATTTAAATTAATTATTCGCAAGCTATCTGAAAAATTAAAATATGGGTGTCAAACCAAAGATTACTAAGAAACTTTCAGATTGAATATTTTGAATATTACTGAGGTGTTTTACTAGTGTTGCCACCCGAATAAAAATTTAATTCAATTAATTTAAATGAGTTACTGCAACACGGGTTTCAATCGAAATATTTTTGAAAGGGGTTTAAGTTCTAAACTACATGAAGGATGGTTGCCACCTATTTGAAAAATCAAATTCTACTTGAGTTAAGGGAATTAGATAATTGGAATATGTATCACAATATATGTGTTAGACCAAAGGGTTTAATAAGGTTTTAGTTGGAAAATATTTTGTAGAGGGCTGCCACCTATTTTAAAATTCGAATTTAAATTCATTATACTCAAACTAAAGTGTCAAACGAAAGAGTGTTTAGAAATGTTGAGCTTTATTTCTAAACTACATATGTATAGCAGGGTTTCCACATATTTCAATTAAAATTCAACTTGAATTATAGGAATGCGGAAATTTGAATGCATATGTTTGTATCAGAATATGTGTGTCAGACGAAATGGTTTTGCAAGGGCTTCATTTGTAAACTACATGTAAAGGGGTTGTCTCCTTTTTTAATCTATGTATATATGTTTGAATTCAGGGTATAAGTTAATTGAAAAAGTATCACAAGAGAGAGGTTTAAGAAATTTTTAGTTCGAAAATATTTTGAAGATGGTTAAAAAGTTTTAAGTCTCCTGTGTTTGGCATAGTTTAAGTATGTTAAGATTTATTGAAATAAATCACACCTAATGTAGCACGCAGGAATTGTATACACTCAGCGAAGCGGGTGATGGCGATCTAGTCGGTCCATAAATAGGGGGTTTTCAAATTTCTCGACACCAGCACTGTCTAGTGGATTAATTCATCTTTCGTATTGCATTGCCATCACGTGCTGAGCTAAGTTTCAAGTTTCAAGCCTAGCACATAGGGAAGTTGGTTAAAAATTGTTTGCAAAATTTGATTACACACAGGTAGGGATGGCAGCAATTAAACATTTCGCATATCATCTTCAAAAGAGTCACAACTCAAAATTTGGCATTTTTGAAATTATGCGTTAAAAATGTACACAAAGCTTTTATTTACCTTTCAGCAAAAGCTGGATTAACCGCCCAATTCTGTGTTTTCTTGATAAATTATTTGTAAAGAAATTGTATCAAGATTTTTATCAAGTAAAAGCTCCTATCGTATTCGTGTCGTTATTTATAAAATAAAAACCTCTACGATTTCCGCAAGAGGGGAACTGATTTCCACATGAGTGGAACTGATTTTATTGTCCAATATGAAAAATATGAATTTAAAAGCAAAAAAGTTCTTGACTGCCGTAGCTGAGTAGGAAGAGATGTCGGCAATAAATTCTGTGTGTCCCAGGTTCAAATGCCGGCAGATTCAGTATTTAAATGATACAAACAAATTTTATAATATACAAAATTTATAATTTTCATATGAAATTTCAATTTGTTTTTGCTTGTCAATAGCATTTTCAATCTTGATAATTTATCAAGAAAAGAGTTTTAGATTTCTGAGCTAGAATTCCAATTATTGATAAATAATAAAAAATTTACAAATTATAAAAAAATTTTTATTTATCAAGTGCATAGAATCGGGCTATAAATTTTTGTTATAATTTGCTAAAAAAACCTAAGGTAAAGTCGCCTTTGCCTATATGATTAGCATGTGCTACGAAATAGTTTTTTGAATTTTCTGGCGAACGTATTATTTTGAGTTTGTTTTGTTGTTGACTCTTTTGAAGACGGTGTGCGATTGTAATATAATCGTAAAAATATTTTCGAGAAATATGAACTCTTTAGTTGTATAAAATCCATCCATCGAACATGCTTTTTTGTTAGCTGCATCAACTTTACTCGACCCGAAGTTTAAACAAATTAATTTCAAAGATCCGTTAGCATTAGCCTCAGTAATGAAGTTATTGCGAAATGATATAAAGTGCGTAGATGATCTTATGGAAATGGGTAGCGAGTCGTCACTAGAATCAGTAGAAAATGAGTTCGATCTTTGGGCCCCTTATAAATCTCTGGTAAATAAACGAAGGCGAACATATGATGATTTGGGTCACCCACCAGAAGAAATGAGTTTTTATTTAAATTGTCAAGTCCAAGAACTAAAGCGGAATATCATCGACAATTGGGAGGAAATGAAAACTGTTTACCCAAAACTTTACGGACTTTCGCAAAAATACTATCATTTAGTTGGTACCTCGGTGCCCGCTGAGCGATTTTTTTCAAAAGCTGGTGTTACAGCCACCGAGAAACGCAACCGCTTAACAAAACGCTTATCAAGACTTTTGTTTTGACAAACTTGGTTAAATAATGAATAACAACAAAACGCTTATCAAAACATTTGTTTTTGTAAACTTGGTTAAATAATAAATAATAATTCCCGCTCAAAATACTTGTTTTATTTTATTTAAAGCTAATTAACAAGAGAGTTAGAAATTTTTTAGGGAAAAGTGTTTTTGTGAATACCCACTGTAAAAATGTGCATTTAAATAATCGATTAATTGATTATCTTCTATACTAGCTATATAAAGAGAAGTCCCTTTTTTTGTAACAGGTAATCTAGCGAACGGCTGGGCCGATTTTCATGAAATTCTGTATATAAATAGCCTTCAGCGACCACCATGTCATAGGTCAAAAAAATTACTTTTTCAGGTAGGTGTACCACGGACCGAACTATTCGAAAAAAATCTTATTATGGTTCGATTTGCTCAGAATTTGGTACGTAGCACAGTGCAGCCAAAATTCGAGAAAATAAAGTTTCTAAATAGGCCTTTTTTGACATTGAGTTGGCTAAAGAGATCACCTGAGAAGCAAAAACTGCTCACTGTAACGGCCGGTACCCTAAGTCCTCTCTTTATATTCATTTGTAGTGTGACCTCACAAACACAACATTATTGTAATAAAAAGCGAAAAGTTATTAACGTATAAAAGTAGTTAGAGGATAGGAAATCAAACAAAACTAAATGGATTATATGTCTGAAGGTTAGTAAAATACGTTAAAATAATTGTGAAAACTAATACTGTAACAGTAATAAAAAAAAATAAAAAAATGTAAAGGAATTTTTTTCGCTTATTTTTAAACAAAATTTGAGTTGTTAAATGCAACAGTAACAAAACTCTGTCGAATGCTGCTTTTAAACCTATTAGAGTTTACTTAGGAAAGTATTAGGTACAGAATAAAACAGAACTCAGGTGCTCATCTTTTCTCCTTATATTTTTTTGTTTCTTCCATAAAAAAAGCTCGAAATTTGCCAGGCGCCATACTGGATCCGCCATTGTGAATTTTGCAATTTTGACAGCGGATTAGTAATTAGTGACACCGAAAACACGAAAAGCTTCGAATTTTGGCCGCACTTTTGGATTTTGGCCGCACTATTCGTAGGTAGATTTTTTCCTCTAATTCTTTTTTTATGGGAAGTGGACCAGGGACCGATCTATTCGAAAAAATCGTATTTATGGTCCAATTTTCTTAAAATTTGGTACGTAAGTCATGGGCGTAGCCTATATCTTCCAAAATACTACCAGGAAATGCTAGCTCGATAATTTAACCACTTTGTAGTTTTTCCAGAATAATGGTTAATCAAAAAAATGCAAAAAGTTAAAATTTTGTGTGCGTGGCATGCATTAACAAAGAAAGTTGTAGGTATTGAGGTAAAATTGTTTTGAAGTTGCACTTATAAAGGTAACAATGTTTTGTTTTAGATACTTGCATTAATCAAGGAATTGCACGTATTGAGAGTTGCGGTTACCGTGTACGCTCTGTATATATTTTTTCATCGGATAAACAGAAATTATGTTACGAACAATATAAGGCTCAAACTACGAAAAACACGTTTTTATACCTTAAGTCCAGATTGTGAGGGGGTATTAAACATTCTAAGTATGCATATTTTTTGTGCATCATTAGATCTATAATTTTATCAGTCACACAGTGTATTATCCCGACGAAGTCTTTGACGATGGCACCGGGTGGGGAACGGTACGTGACGGTAGGAGGTTTAGTTTGGGTTAAAGTCTCACACTGACGGGGGTAAGCTTTCGATGCTTCCTTCTCATAAAAAAACATGTGCAGTAAAAAGTTAATTATTTAAATCGACGAATAGTTTTATATCAACCTTTGTGAACTTCTATTTAAATGTTTGTGTACAACATATCTCTATTGGTTACAATAAGTTTAAGCTATAATAAAAATTTTTTAGTAATAATTATTGGTTTTGAAAAAAATGTTTGTATAAGATTTTGATACAAAAATCCACCTAAGACTTAAGTGTCATCGGTGTTATTAATGCTGACCTTGTATAACGCTTGACAGAAGAATTTGCTATTAAATTGCAAAGTCAGAATTAAGATCAGTGATAACCGCTAAGTCCCAGAGGGGTTCCAACATCACAAAATAGTTTTTGTGAAAATGGCAGATAGAGGGTATTGACTGAAAGCCCTCGATATAGGATCATTTTTTTCCCCGAAGTGAACCAGGTACCGATCTTTTCTAAAAAAATCGCATTTATGGTCCGATTTGCTTAAAATTTGGTACGTAGGTAGCTGTTTGTCTGCATTATTTAGCATATAGGATCCTTTTTTCCGGGAAGTGGACCAGGGACCGATCTGTTCTAAAAAATCGCTCTTATGGTCCGATTTGCTTAATTTTTTTTTCCGTAAAAAATGGTTTAATATAAATATGTCGATAATTTCATTTCCCACATTTGTTATATAGAAGGTTTTTTAAAAATAGCATTTTTTATTGTGAAAAATTAGCAAAAACTGTGAAAAAAGTTTACATTGTCACTGTTTTCGCCATTTTTTGACAATTTCTGTTGAAAATACATAGCATATTGAAATTCCAAAGATGTCTACAATTTCATTCTCCACAACTTTTGTACCTACATTTGTTTTGTACGACGCTTAGATCACGGCCGGGAACGCGATAAACATCGATGGCGGAATGTTGCCAAATCAAATGTAGTGGCAAGACTGTGGATTCATGATCTACGTGTCAAATAGAAGTAAACTGCATCAAAAAATCGCTGTTANTTTGTGAACTTCTATTTAAATGTTTGTGTACAACATATCTCTATTGGTTACAATAAGTTTAAGCTATAATAAAAATTTTTTAGTAATAATTATTGGTTTTGAAAAAAATGTTTGTATAAGATTTTGATACAAAAATCCACCTAAGACTTAAGTGTCATCGGTGTTATTAATGCTGACCTTGTATAACGCTTGACAGAAGAATTTGCTATTAAATTGCAAAGTCAGAATTAAGATCAGTGATAACCGCTAAGTCCCAGAGGGGTTCCAACATCACAAAATAGTTTTTGTGAAAATGGCAGATAGAGGGTATTGACTGAAAGCCCTCGATATAGGATCATTTTTTTCCCCGAAGTGAACCAGGTACCGATCTTTTCTAAAAAAATCGCATTTATGGTCCGATTTGCTTAAAATTTGGTACGTAGGTAGCTGTTTGTCTGCATTATTTAGCATATAGGATCCTTTTTTCCGGGAAGTGGACCAGGGACCGATCTGTTCTAAAAAATCGCTCTTATGGTCCGATTTGCTTAATTTTTTTTTTCCGTAAAAAATGGTTTAATATAAATATGTCGATAATTTCATTTCCCACATTTGTTATATAGAAGGTTTTTTAAAAATAGCATTTTTTATTGTGAAAAATTAGCAAAAACTGTGAAAAAAGTTTACATTGTCACTGTTTTCGCCATTTTTTGACAATTTCTGTTGAAAATACATAGCATATTGAAATTCCAAAGATGTCTACAATTTCATTCTCCACAACTTTTGTACCTACATTTGTTTTGTACGACGCTTAGATCACGGCCGGGAACGCGATAAACATCGATGGCGGAATGTTGCCAAATCAAATGTAGTGGCAAGACTGTGGATTCATGATCTACGTGTCAAATAGAAGTAAACTGCATCAAAAAATCGCTGTTACAAATTTTTTTCAAATTTCCTACCAAATTTATCTAATTTTACTGGGCTATGTATGCGCGGCACTGTTACCAACTTGGTGCTTTTCGCACTAAATTTAGTGTTTTTCTTTATTCGAAACGCGAGTTTGGTGCTCGGTGCGTTTTTTGGCGCTTCTTTTATGTTGCTTGGACCAGAAATCGACCTTCAGCCCTTTAGTTTGTTATTTTTCATGACTATTCAAAAAAGCAGCAGCACCTCCTTACAGCTAAATTAATAAAGAACATTTTGAAGAAATAATAATCGAAATTGTATGCAATTTGTAGAGGATGCAGCTTTTTGACACAAAAACATTTTTCCTACTAAGCGCCGGTGGATAATACGCTCAAATAAGACACATTAAAAAGGGAGATTAAATTTCGTTATGTTTCAGGTGCGGTGTAGATTTAAACTCCCACATAGTTCATGAAATTTTATTTTTTGTTTTTGCTTTCGTTTGAAAGGGATTGTTGAATAAATCTAAAATTTAAACAGCTAGGGGAAAATTTATCAAACGCAACGCTGGACAAAAATATTTGAATTTATAGAAAACAATAAATTCGACCCGTGGGCAAGAAACATTGATTTTTATTAGTTTGAATCGGAATCCCTACAATCAAATTTTTTATGCATACAAAGCCCCTTAAATACTAAGGAAAAAATTCGGTGTTATTTTATAGAAAATACCCGATTTTTTTTGGGTTTTAGTGCTTTTCCAAATTCAAAACTTGGCGACACTGCTTGAAGTATTTATTTGATTGTCTCCGTGGCGCTTAAGGTTCTTTGCTTTCAGTTTTTGTTTACAAATGCAACCCTGCCTACAGAGCTGGGCGATAAGGATAACATGTGTAATCGATTGCATTTAGGATTACGATTACTTTAATCGCAATTTCAAAAATTATTAAATTAGGATTGCGGTAATCGTTCATTGAATACACCTTAGATTACGATTACAGTAATCGTAATTTCAACTTTTTTAATTACAATTACTGTAATCGTAATCTAAGTTCGTTCGATGAATGATTAGAATAATTTTAAATTAAACATTTTTCTAATTACAATCTTTTGAGTAATCTTAAACGAAGTTATTCTATAAATTTGCGAAATATAAATGCGCGCTAACGATAATATGAGGATAATATGTATTTATTTAAAAAAAACAGCAAATAAAAGAAACTAATATTAAAATAAAAATAATAAGTAAAGCAGTTTGGGCGAGTAAACTTGTATAACCGGCAAATAAAACAATACAGGATTAAATTTAAAGTAATCGTTCATCGAACGAACTTGGATTACGATTACAGTAATCGTAATTTTAACTTTTTTATACCCGAGCGCACTTGTGCACAAGGGTATATTAATTTTGTTCACATAACGGTTGTTTGTAACAGCCAAAACGAATCCAGATAGTGAGACAAATGTATACATAAATGCTCAAAATGAATAGAGAAGTCGATTAAGCCATGTCTGTCTGTCCGCCCGTCTGTCCGTCCGTCCGTGTACACGATAACTCGGGCAAAAATTGAGATATCTCAAGGAAATTTTAGGTTTGTGGTATGCAGGTTTCCAATTATCCAAGGTAGGTTGGTATTGAAAATGGGCGAAATCGGACTGTAACCACGCCCACTTCCCATATAACGGTAATTTTCAGAAATACGAAAACTGCGATATTTTAGTAACTACTGAAGATTATTCACTCAAAATTGATATTTACAATAACTTTTAGACGAAAAATAAGAATATTATAAATTTTTGGAAAATGGGCGTAGCCACGCCCATTTATGGTTACATGTGTATATCTTCGTAACCGCTGCACCAATTTCTTCCAAACTTGGCACAGTTATTGGCCTTGGCACAGCATTCTACGAATTTGTACCAAACTCGGTATAGTTATTGTGCTTGCCACATAAAAGCAAAACGTTGCAAATTATTGTAATCGGACTAAAATTGAGGCCGCTTTTCATATAACGGTAAATTTCAGAACTGCTTGAAACTTCAAAATTTCGAAATTTAAGGACTCTAGTTTACTCAAAATTGATACGCCCGGACTTACCATGTAGAGGTAGTTTTCGGAAAGGTGAAAGTCATATATTAAATACTTGCGCCGGGTATTTAATGTTCGGTTCCGCCCGAACTTAGACTTTCTTACTTGTTAAAATTACGATTACTGTAATCGTAATCTAAGTTCATTCGATGAAGGATTACTGTTATCGTAATCTTTTTTTAGCTTGTTGGGATTACTGCAATCCTAATCGTTTAGTAATCGTAATCATTATCGCCCAGCTCTGCCTGCCTATCGTTTGACACTTTTCATGAATTTGCAGGAAGAAAAACTTCGGACTAAGACCTGCAACTTCTGACTGAGAGAGAGTGCAAGTTACTCTCACATAGGGACGTTCCGATACCATCAAAGTATCGATACCTACTCAAATGAGTTTACTAAAATAGCTATTTCGATACTACTTATATGAGTCAAGCGAATGTATCGATACCTACTTATATCGATAATTTTTCATCCTTTTAAATTCAACAAAGCGAAAGTAATTTTCAGGCGTTTTCTGTGACATAAAGCTTTGCACCTGAGTGGAAGATCGACCTATCTCGGAAGAAAGTTCGAAAACGACCTATCTCAGAAAACTTTTCAAAAGCGCCCTATTTCAGAATTTGATTGGAAAACGCCCTATCGTAGAAAACTTTTCAAGAACACCCTATTTCAGAATTCGGTTCAAAAACGCCCTATCTCAAATATTTTCAATATATTTGCAGTTGAGGTATCGATATGTATATTTCTTCTTTAGTAGCACTTAAAGTAATACGATTACTTAGACAAAAAATTCAACCTTTGAAAGGATCCCACAAAACTTTACTACTATAAAGATTGCTTACACTTTGTTGTGGTATCACTAATATGTAAAAATATATCCACACTTTAGAATTTGGCGGTGTAATTGCTTAAAACATTTTTTTTAAATGAAAACGAAGCAACTATTTTCCATAGAAAAAATATTATCGACAGGATATGGCACTTTCTCAAATCGATTCGATACAAGTACTTTTCTTTCGATACCAAGTAGGTATCGAAACAACCATTCGAGTAAAAAAAGTAGTTGGTATCGAAACAAAAGTATCGAGTACATACTCGTATTTACTTGTATCGGAACATCCCTACTCTCACAAGAGTGGTTTGACTTACAGGTTTTTTTGGCACCTGTGCGCTGTTTGTCAAGTGTAATTGCTTATAAAAATTTTAAAACTACAATTAAAAAAATTCTCAGAATCCCTTTCTCATTTATAAACCTTTCTACTCACAACTTTTCACGCAAATATTCCAACTTAACTGCAATCCGAGGTCCAGTTGAAAAATTTTCACCCATAATTAAGTATATATAGATATGTACATATTTAAATTCAGATTAGACAAAATGAAGCCGCAAATTATAATTAGCAACATATTTTTTTTTTTCAGTCACTATGTTTAAAGGACTAAAAATGAAATCAAGTAAGTATACTTAAATGCTTCATACAAAAATATTTTGATTTTTAGAAATATTTTCCATGAGCCAAGGTTAAAAATTCAGTGCTATTGGTTTTGAAGCTTTTTGGCCGGTTATAATAAATAAAACAAGTGTTTACTTCTTCTCTTACGCGTTTCGACGCATAGTCGCGTCTTCTTCAGGGAGTTTTAATATTAAGAAATAAAATTATCACAACATAAATTAAACATATTTAAAAACATTAAGACACGTTAAAAAACACTGCACATCCTCCATCGTCAAACCTCAGACATTGTGTCTGACACATTCTCACAATCTCACAAAAATAATGATCTATTAGCATTATACAATTACACAGTGATACAAAAGTAAACAAAACAAGAAATAAATAATATAAAAAAAACTTTTTAATATACAACGCTTTTATAAATGGACTAAAAAGTAGAAAATAATATTTCTCAGTCCCATAGAATTTGTTTTGATAATACTTTCGCTGTAGAAATTTTAGGTCTACGTTATGTAGTTTGACTATTGTCAATTAAATCGAATGCTTTGTATTGCATGCGCTCCACGTTTTTCATTTTCAATTTCATAGATTGTTTATAATGACTTTTGCTAAAATTTCAAAATCAAAAG
>NW_016157581.1:153501-154538 GCF_001687245.7 Rhagoletis zephyria | reverse complement strand
TTAATACTTGCGCCGGGTATTTAATGTTCGGCTCCGCCCGAACTTAGACTTTCTTACTTGTTATTTTATTCTTTATTTAATTTTTATCTACTACTTTTAATTGTCAAATACATTAACTAAAACAAAAACACTTATGATAAAGTAAATTAAGGTGTTCTACAACAAAGTGTGTAAATACAAAAGTATGTGGTACATTAGAAAATATAATAACATAAATCGCGAACACTAAAAAAATATCCCGTCATGGTCGCTGAATGAGGTCTCATATGTTATCGCCCTTGTTCTGTCTGCAGAAAAACTTGCCAATAACCAATCAATCGCGGTTTGTTGCTTTGTATTAGGAAGATGTTCCAGTAAGGAATACAATCCTAGTTGGCTTAAGCGCGTTCCAAGAACATCATTTGACGTAATGCGACAGACATTTAAGTATCCTACAACTATTAATTCTTCATTATTTCTATTACTCAGCTCTTTTATATCTTCTTCCAATATTCTTCTAAATGCTGATAATGAAAAAGATGGATTTCTGTATACTACAGATGCTTTCCATTTCCAGACAACCGGTCAGGTACGAGCATGATTTTTAATTTCCACCAAACTCAAATACATTGTTTGTTGGTCCAAATAATGAGACACGTATTTTTTCTTTTGGCTCGGAAAAATTTTTCGGCCGAATTAAACGCGATTTTGTTTTTCAGGCAAAAATCGATTATTCGAATTGACAGTGAGAATGTTTTTTTAAAATGCCCATAACTTTGTCAAAATTTAATAGATTCCAACAATGTTTTTACTCAAATGTCAGTAATTCTTGTCACTTCAAGATAGAATGATATAATTATTGATTTTCATTATTTAAAATTTTTTATTTATTAATTAACAAAAAGTGTATATTTTTTTTAAATTTAATTTCTCAAAAAGTGTATTTTTTTTCTCTCAAACTTTTTTACCGAGAAAGAGACACTTTGAACTACAATCAACCTAAATCTGTATTAACGAAGTTTTTTTTCTGAGTTATGATTTTTTATAGAAAATATACG
>NW_016157581.1:142654-153314 GCF_001687245.7 Rhagoletis zephyria | reverse complement strand
TTTTTGCTTAATTGTGAAATTTCCGTCATTTATTTCATCCATGGCTTGTCTTAACAGCTGAGATACCCCTCTATTAGATTTGTTGATATAATTAATTATGTAGCTGCAGAATACATAGGCGTCAAGTATGAACTGAATGTCCATATTTGCTCTATGCAAACGCAAAATATCGCTATTATATGCGTTAAGCAGTTTATCTGAAAATGTCCTTCGTAGAAATATTTGCGGCTTTAAACTGGAACGCAGCGCTAATTTGTAATTCTCATAAGTTGTGGAAATGTCTGGATGCATTAAGAATTCCTCAAAGTTGTTCAGGTTCTCTGCTTCCATATTCTCATTCTGTTGGCTTAAAACATTTTTAATTTTTTGCAACGGAGCCAGGTGTTGTTCGCTTACTTCTGTATGTTACTGTATGATAACCCAAAAAAATTGCAGGAGAGCAACAAATCGAGAGCGCAACAACACGGGAGAGCTGCAAATTCTTACTAGTGAAACTTCTACTAGCAAAAATTAGCTAGCAGAAGAAGAAGAAGAATAAATGTCAAAAGCCGCCATTTGTTGAATTGGTTTAGCACAACAAAAGTAAAATGAATGGAAATCAAAATATTAATGATGTACTAGACTGTGTAAGTGCTTGTGTGAAAAGCAAAGAGTTTACAACTGATTTATAAATAGAAAAATGTTTAGAGCAGAATATCAAAAGGGTGCAACAACTATTCACTTGCAAGTTTTTACTAGCTTTGCGTTCAGTAACTTTTTCTGTTAGTTTTCTCTTCTTGTCAATTTTACGCTCTATTTAGCTTTTACGCTCTGGCTGCAATGTTTTACTGGAGAAGTTACTATACAAACCTTATGTCTTTGGTAGTCAATAAATTGCTGCACCTCTGGATTGCTTCCATCTGTTGATATAAATTGGTCGACAAATTCCACAATGGGGTCAATATTTATCACACCTTCTGTCTCCAGAGTAGGTGCGTTACTTATTCAGTACATTCCATGACAGTGAGGACTACCTCTGTGTTGGAACTTAATCCTCCAGTAATAATGAATAATCACATGTGGTTCAAATATTTTATCTTTGAGTAGCTTAACCATTCGTCGGAAACGATAATCGAAGTACCGTGAACNCCATTTTGTCTCTGCAGCCGACAGGGTGATAAATAACGATGGCAACCCAAATTGACGAATCATCGCTAAAACCTTCTTTTTCTCTGCCTCCCAGTGAGCAGGGGATGATCTGAGACCCTTTAGGATGTGGTATCCCTCGTCATGTTGGACTAAGTTGCTAATAAAATTCCTATCGACCATATTTGCTGCTGCGGTGATGTTGGAGGTTCCAGATTTTTTTCCGCAAACAAATAGAAATTGCATCTTTAACGCGCTGCAACTCAGAATATTGATATTTCCAGAGCAAATTATCAATACGTGCACATCGTCGGTCATATCTGCGAACTTCTGACCCCAATAATTTGCTGTAGTTANCGTACGATTTGAGATCGATGCGATCTGCAAAACCTTCTTCGGAGATTGATGATTGATGAACANTTTTTTCCGCAAACAAATAGAAATTGCATCTTTAACGCGCTGCAACTCAGAATATTGATATTTCCAGAGCAAATTATCAATACGTGCACATCGTCGGTCATATCTGCGAACTTCTGACCCCAATAATTTGCTGTAGTTAAGCGTCGTTCGCCTTTTTTGCCACAAAAAATTGTTGGAAAAGACAATTCCTCTGTATTGTCATCTCGTGTTATATCAATAGGAATTCGGCCCTCTCCAGGGGCTATTGCTACTCGCTCTAATGGAAGGTTTTCGATAAGCTCGTTATCCAAAAGTGTTTCCTGACCACCTGGATTTATCTCATCTTCTTCGATTAGATCTCTTCCAACATTTTCCTCATGGCGCGTCTGCAAATCTCTGACGATATGCTAATCTACCGGATCGGCGATAAAAGGCACTGATTCATGGTTCCGAACGTCTGCCAACCATCCTTCAGATGCCTGAATATTGTGCAAGTGGTATAGTTCCGTTGTCATAAGGCACTGTAATGCTGCTATTACTTTCGATGCCCTTATAGTTTCCGANATGGTTCCGAACGTCTGCCAACCATCCTTCAGATGCCTGAATATTGTGCAAGTGGTATAGTTCCGTTGTCATAAGGCACTGTAATGCTGCTATTACTTTCGATGCCCTTATAGTTTCCGATATAAAACTATGATTATACTCCAAGCGACGTTTCAGAAGAACTTGGACAACGTGAGTGTCTTCAAATCTGCGAGTAAGAGTGGTCACTGTCTCGACTTGCATCTTTGCCTAAACAACTCGCCCCGCGCCAGAATCTAGGATCGCTCACACCTCTTTGCCTCCTATCTTGGTTTGAGCACAGAACCTGTTGTCACCTTTAACCGTCACTATAGTTGACACTATCTTGCTATGGATTCTCTTATATAACTTTTTCTTTTCTCTCGTCTTCTCAATTTTCTTAAAATTCCTACCCTTGGCTTCCATTTCAATGCTCTTATAAAATATTCGTTTACGTGCCGCCTCATAGTCCAATCTACGTTGGTGTAGACCAGTGGTGTCGAACAGAACTTGGACAAAGGGCTACTTTGAAACTATCGCTATAATACGCGGGAACCGCTAGCTTAACTTCAATCTTAACTGCGTTAACTCGTTCCACTCTTCTTATATTCAATGTATATATTCTACTAACTGATCCTTTTAAAATATTTATTTATTATAAAAGTTTATACAGTTAAGTTAAATTAAATCGTACGATTTGAGATCGATGCGATCTGCAAAACCTTCTTCGGAGATTGATGATTGATGAACAAAACCGCAAAATTTGGCACTGAATCGATAGATATGACGTAAGTTATGTGTTTCTCGCAGTTTTCATTTGAAATATTTATTACTTTCCCTAAAAATAATCAAAAATAGTTTGCAAATCGCACCGATTTCAAATCGTACGACTCGCAGCACATGCCCAATAAACTTAATATGCGACACGTAAAGTTAAAAGGGACCTACGCTCAGAAAAAATGATTTCCAGAAAAACGACTTTGAAGTTTACCAAGTTGATTTTAATGCTTCTGACATTTGAAAGGATTGAAACTCGTTACTCGGGGGTTTTCGGTGTCGCTGATTACGAATCCGATGTTAGTTTTCCAAAATTCAAAATGGCAGATCCAATATGGCGGATGACATTTCTAAAAATTGATCGGAATCGCTTGAAACTCGTTACCCGGGGGTTTTTGGTGTCGCTGATTACGAATCCGATGTTAGTTTTCCAAAATTCAAAATGGCAGATCCAATATGGCGGATGACATTTCTAAAAATTGATCGGAATCGCTTGAAACTCGTTACCCGGGGGTTTTTGGTGTCGCTGATTACGAATCCGATGTTAGTTTTCCAAAATTCAAAATGGCAGATCCAATATGGCGGATGACATTTCTAAAAATTGATCGGAATCGCTTGAAACTCGTTACCCGGGGGTTTTTGGTGTCGCTGATTACGAATCCGATGTCCGTTTTTAAAAATTCAAAATGGCGGAAAAAATTTAAAATTTGTTCGGATTCATGTGAAACTCGAAAATGTCGTTGACACCGAAAACGAGGTAAGTGATTACGAATTCGATGTTCGAAAACCCCCGGATAACGAGTTTCAAGCAAATTTGATTAATTTCAGAATAGTTTGTCAGATTGGATTTTTTTGTACTTTTTTGTGAAAGTACCTAACTTTGAAGTGAAATTGTGAAAAAACTAATGCAGCTAGAAAGTGGTTTATTGCATTGGAAAGAGTGGCCCGTTTACTATAAGAGTCGATGAAAAAGTGAAAACCGAATTTTTCTGACCGTAGGTCCGTTTTAACTTTACGTATGATGTTTGAATCTTCATATTTTCAGATAACTTCTTAAAATCTGGTTTATATTGCACAGTTGTGCAGGCTAAAATCATGTTATTTTTGACATGTTCGTCAGTCAGTACGTTTCAGTATTTGTTTTATATAACCATTAGTTGTGAAAAAGCCTGTTCCAGAAGAGTAAACGTCTGGAAATGTTGAAAGTTTTTCTTTGACAACTGCTCTATCCATACATCGATTTCGAGATTGCAAAGTTTTATTGAAATCATTTAGTTTTGCAGTCACATCAGTTAAAAATGCTGCCTTTGGATTTCAGGAAAATCTTTATTTCTGCCATCAAAGCTACAAATATTGAGAGCACTTTACCTTGTCTAAGCCATTTTACTTCAGAGTGGTAGAATATGTCACCGAATTAACTCTCAGATTTATCGAGCAAGGCTTTGAATTGCCGATGCATTAACGGTCATCCGCGAATCAAATTCACAATACGAACGATCGTGCTCATAACCTTGTCAAGGTTGAGTGTTTTTGCAATCAGATTTCCTTCTTTTTCACTACGTTATATATTTATATCTTGCCCACGAGTACGAGTTTCCAAAGTCAGATTGACTAACAGTGCCTCCTTAGCAGAAAAATCAGAAAATACCACTCTGGTGAACACTAATAAGTGCGGAGAGTCTGAAACATCGGTCTACTCATCCATTTTTAAGGAAACTTAGTCACATTTCTTGAAATCGCTTTTTATTTGGCCATGAATATCGTTTGGTAGGTCATCAGATAACGACACTTTTTTATTGCTGAGATTACGCTGTTTTTGTTTTGAAGATCCTGAAACAGATATTCTGTCATGTCTAGCATAGAAAGATAAGAAGTGAATGAGTTCGTGAAAATTCAAAAATAAAAGTCCACTTATGTACCAAAAAAGCTTCCAATTGTTAAACTTTTCAATTCAATACAAAATACTCTGTTCATCTTCTTGTTTGCGGGCGCCTAAAATTTAGGTCGCGAGCTGCCAGGCGCCCGCGAGCTACCGGTTGGACATATCTGGTGTAGACTTTTTATTTCACAATTCTTACTCTCATCATCTTTCTTCCAAACTACTTTACTGTCTTTTCTTTTTAGCAGTTGGTATGCTGGCTGATTTCCGGGTGCTCCTTCCCCTGCTGGAGCTCCCGGCAATATCCGCCTGCGTCCCGTTTCCCCGCTTGTACACACAAAACGACGTGTCTCCTCCGCATGCGAAGCACACCATGTTGTGGAAAGACGACTTACAACGCTTATCTTTAAGGTCTTCATTTGGATTTTTTACATAGAAATCTAAAGGCATAATACAAGTTTACTTCGTCCGACCTGCCTTACTTATTATTTTTATTTTAATATTAGTTTCTTTTATTTTTCTGTTTTTTATATAAATACATATTATCCTCATATTATCGTTAGCGCGCATTTATATTTCGCAAATTTATAGAATAACTTCGTTTAAGATTTCTCAAAAGATTGTAATTAGAAAAATTTAAAATTTAAAATTATTGTAATCATTCATCGAACGAACTTAGATTACGATTACAGTAATTGTAATTAAAAAAGTTGAAATATTCATTTTCGTAGCTCCCGGTACAAACAAATAATTTGCGATAATTTAAATTGTTAACTACTAATGTTGCTTTTGTGTTATATTGATGTAAGTACTTTTTCAACTGCAATTTTGTTTTCGTAATAAATGCAATATATGCACACTGCTTATTTTTGATATATCCCTCATCAATAGGTTTTTATTTGAAGAGAACATTTTTTTTTTGGCAGAAAATGATCTCCATTAGCAATTTATTAAAAATAATGGGGCATACTCATGGATGAAATAAAGTCAAGTCTAATGTTGGGTTCATCTTTTTTGACAGATTTCATTGAAAATTATGTCAAAAAGCTATAACTAGTTGATTTTATTTCGATTTGTATTACTGAATACACTTTTTTCGGCTGTGACACTTTTTTTGCGACTTTGGAAAAATTTTCAGCGGTAACACTGACCCGTATAGTTTACACTCAAATAATTCAAATAACTTCGCTCACCTGGTCACTCCAGCGATGTTGGTACCAGCATGCCGTTGCGAACCTGTGTGGGAGGAGAGAGTGTACATACATATATGTGAGCCTACCTCCCCTAAAGGTACTGAGCAAATTACTTTGTTTTCTTTGGCAGATCGGTCACTTGCTCGACTTGGCGGGCATCAAGCGGGTCCAATTTACTATAGTCATCTAAACGCGAATGAATGGCAACCGAAAGTGCGCGTAAAAATAAAGGAGTATTGCGAAAAAAGCTGATTCTGAGGGAAATGAAATTCTATAGCCGAATATTAAAAATAGTACAAACACAAAAATTAAAACATGATAAGAACGCATTTAGTGCCCAAAATTTCAATAAAAAAGATTAAAGAAAAAAAAAAATCTTAAAATAACCTGCTAACCGGCAATTAAAGATCTGGATAAATACTTCCTGGGATTACCCACTAGGACCAAAAAAAGACAGCTCAAAATCTTCTATACAACAAAATTCACATGAGTATTACCTAAAAAACCCTTTTATAACTTAATTAGCAATTAGAACTGGAAATTTTAACATAAAGAAATTAACCAAAGAGAAAAAAACACATGGGGAAAATCCAACCCCCCCGCTGCTCGTAACTGCTGATGGCACTGGCGTTGGGCGGCAGTGTCAAGCCGGTGACGTCGAATCTCGTTCGCTGCTCTACTCGTTGCTTATTTTTACTGCCCTTCTCCGGCGTTCTCCCTCGTTAATGGCAGCGCTTACCAATCAGTTTTCTTACTTGCTTCCAACGCTGAAATCCCTCTCACCGGAGTATTCCTCAGTTCGTCTAGGTACCTATGTACACATGTATGAGTACTTAGGCACGTCGCTCAGCTGTGCTTCTCTATATACTTGTCCATCTTGTGTATACCGAACGTTGACCTACTTCTGGCTCACATACATACATATGTACTGGTGATGTTTATGGTGGTTATGGGATCCCGCGGGCGCCCAAATTAGCCCAGAAATCATTCCCGTACTCAACAAAATGGGTAATAGAGAGCGAAAATTGCAACGTATTGGATCGTAAGTGTCTTCTTCTTCCTGCCCAAAACAGCCCGGACTTTTTCTCCGGGTAAAAATGGATAAAGTGTCAAACTGCATATCAGCTGTTTTGTGTTTACATGTTTGCCTGTTTCTAATGATGTGCTGAGTCAATACTTTTAAGCATAGTTGCCAACTTGGTGCTTAAAGCACAAGATTTAGTGCTTTTTGAAAATTAAAACGCCAAAAAAAATCATTTAGTGCTAGTGCTAGTGCTTTTTTTAGTGCTTTTTTTCTGAACTAAAATTTCTCCGAGATAGGTAAAACCTATTACAAGAATCTACAAATTTAATTGCACTAAAATATAACCATGATAGATAAAAAGCTGAAGTTACAAACCCATCTTGTTGAATTCTATTCGCGTAAGTTAAGTATTTCTTTATTTCTTTTTTTCTTTTCTAATTATTTGTACAAATTTTGATTTTTTTACCACCTGATTAAAAAACATCGTTTCTTGGTGCTGAATCCAAATCTGGCCGCACAATTGCTTAGTAGAGCTGGGATACTATCGATAGTATCGATAATTGAAAACTGTCGCCACTATCGATAGTTTTTGAAAGCTATCGATGGAGGTTTTAGCGAAACTTCTGTTTTTACACCTCTTAACAATTCATTAATTTTTTTTTCAAAGAAAATCACAATACAGTCGGCAAAAAAAATTTTTAGTTATTGGAATTTTTAGCAACTATAAGCTTACACTGAGTTATAGTAAAATTTAATAAGCTATAAACCGCTTACACAGAATTTTTATAGAAATTCGAATTAAAAAGCTTGAAATTTTAATGATTTTGTAGTTTTTTATGTTTTGTACAACTTTTATAAAAAATTAGTTGACACTAAACGAAACAAAAAAAAAATCAAAACTGCTAAAATATTGCGGTGCTATTATTTTGACCAGTACTTTATTCATTTTCGTATAATATGGTAAAATGTTGATAATTTCCTCTGTCCGGATTTTGATATGCGTCTCCGTATTTGATCTCAGTTGAACTTTTATAAGTATGAGTTGTCAATTTAAACGAATATCTTTTGTTTTGTTTGTTTTGTAGTCTTAGAAATGTATTAATATAACCAATTTCACTTCTATGCACTTCAAAAGGGACAAACATATGTACATATAATTCAGACGCATAAATTAATAAGTTTATTTTATTATTATAAGTTCTTTTTAATGCACTCAAATTTAAACATTCTTTATTTTACAAAGTAATTTATAAATTTTATAAATTTATTAATTATTTAATTTTCAAGCAATTTAGCATTTCAATTCAATACCTCTCACGGCGATAGTACTATCGATGCTATCGATGTTTTCAACTATCGTTTCGAAAACTATCGAGTGGCGGTACTATCGATAGTATCCCAGCTCTATTGCTTAGCACTAGAATTTTGAGATATCCTAACCTCAAAGTGCCAAAAACACGGCGATATTTGAGGTTATGTAATGAAAACATAAAATTTTTTTTTTGCTCATTTCTACATATGGCATCATTTTCATTTGTTGCGATTCGATTTTTCTTTCTCGAGATATACCAGTTTTAATGCGCAGTACTTCGATATTATGTCGTAAGTATGGGTCATCATAGCATGTGTGGAGGCTATTCAATCGTTATGAGCGAAAAATTGTGTGTATTGATTTATGTATGTATTCTTGTAAATCTTGCTAATTTTTTGCTTTTGTTAAATACAAGCTGTTATGAAAAAAGCATCTTTTGATTCAAAATAATTTGGTGCTTTTAGTGTGATCAAACGCTTTTTTTTCAAAGTTTTTGGTGCTTTTTGAAAATCAAAAGTTGGCAACACTGCTTTTAAGTCATGATTCAATAATACAAGGTTAGATAATTATTGACAGCTGCGGTTTGACACTCCCTTACAAAAGGTTGCATTTACGAAGGACGGAGAAAGGGAAAGAATGAAATATCTTTGTGGGAAAATGGTAGCAGAAAAGTACGCAATTAGTAGTGAAATTCTTTTTGTAAATTCTAATGAATTTGCAGGAAATCTGGCATTTTAAATGAAATGTTGAACGTAATACTGATATATCTACGTGAATTACGTAATTTATGTGCTATTTAGCTGTATAAAAATGCAAAATGACTCAAAATTAAAATAATGTACTATGAGATTGATGTAAACATCCAATTTAAAAACAGTTTATGTTTTCATCAGTTAAATATGCTTCGTATGCATATACAAATAAACATATTGCACAAAAGCTTATACTTCTATTTCACACCAAAGCTACACTGTTTCCATGTAAATTTGCAAGGAAGCAACACGGTGCCACTGCTAAGGGAGCGGTGCGAGAGAGACAACTGTCAGTTTATCGAACCTTGTATTATTGAATCATGCTTTTAAGTATTGACCGATATTCGGTGCTGATTTAAAAAGTATCCAATACTCTAGATACTCGGTACCGAAACATTTAGGTTTCGAATAAAAGCGCAAATAGGCCAATTATATGGAAAAAACGGTTCAGGGGAGACTCGCCTATAATAATCCGAATATAGGAGCCAATAGAGCTTTTAATACGGATTCAAATAAAAGATGTATATATGTCGGTTCGAGGCCATAATGCAGAGACACTCTTACTTGTTTGAATCTCCCCCCTGAAAGGCTTCTTCATCCGTAAAAGCATTTTTCTTGAACCTTGGATCAACTAAGATTAAAACTGTTAAAATAATATTTCTCTGTTGTGATAAGTTCAAGTGTTTTAGCCGATATCATATAAATTAGTAATTAAAGTTTTTTCTAAACTTGAAATGCATATAATGGCGAAGGTTTAATGTAAAGAATCGGTATCGGGTACCGAAAAAGTATTGGGTTCTGAAAACTTTTTTAAGTACTGGGTACCGAAAATTCAGCACATCACTAGCTGTCTCATAAATTCTGGGCACGAAATGTGGTTTTTTGCGTTCCCGTACTTCTCTAATTACCGGATCCGGTCTGGATTGTTAGGGAAAGAACTTAATGTTCCATAACGCCGAACTACAAAATATTGACAATGTATACTGTTTCAAAACGCATCCGAAAAGTTATCGAAACGCATCGCTACAGTAATCCGCGAAACGAAGTTCATCAGAAACAAAGGTGATGCTTCGTTTGTTACTGGTTACCATTGGTATTTTAAAAATGGATTATTCAGAAAAAATTTTTCATTGCTAAAGTGAATATTTAAAATATGCAATGTATATGGTTGCAATGTGTCGCAACTCTGGATATACAAACAGTTTGAATACCGCAGTATAAGTAATAGTATCCAGACATTGTGTTGATACGTTTTGGAAGTCAGCCATAACCTTTTAGTCACTTTTGCCGGTGACAGGTAATAAGATCAACGGAAATAATGTCAATTGACTTTATTTCCCACCCTGGTGCGAAATAAAGTCAATTGACATTATTACCTTTTTAAAAACGAAATAAAATCAATTGACGTTATTTCTCTTTCAAACATTAAATTTGCTTAGCTTCGCAGCGGCCCGCGTCAGCGCGCCACACCGCGCGCGCCACACCGCGCGCGTCGAGCTCGCGCTCCCGTCCCGCGTACCCAGCGCGACCGGCGCGCACACCACGTCACGCTACGCCGCGGCCCCCCCGGCCCCCCTTCCCCGTCTCACGACGTGCTGTAACGCAGGTAGATTTATTTTTTGTATACGTTGAAATAAA
>NW_016157581.1:140774-142391 GCF_001687245.7 Rhagoletis zephyria | reverse complement strand
AGTAAGTGTTGTTGTTGGTCGGAATATTATTATAGTTCATCGTGTAAGTTGCTAGTGTGGAACATTTAAAAAAGTAACACTGAAGAAGTGACGTTTACTGTTTGTGTTGATTATCATTTTTAGTACACTTCTAAGCAAGTTAGGATTTTCTGCTTTTCACCACGTGAAAAAGCATCTCATCTTCCATCCGAATCAACCAAAAAGTGAAAATTGATTTTTTGACACCTTATCCCCCTTTCCGTAGACCAGGTCACATATAATTTGTGTTTAAAAAGTGTGTGAAAACCAATCAATTACCTTATATGATCTCGGTTCCGATATTAAATAATCAATAATTGTTTATACCCGCATTTTGGCATATTGGCTCGTTGAATGTGCCATCTAATAAGTAGTGTCGTCGTTCTCCTTAGCTGCTTTTAAATGACTGCTGGCGGAGGCATAAATACAGTGTAAGAAAATTCTTTTTTTATAATTGTTTCCTTATAGAAAAGTTGGGTTCTTTTCCACCTTAGACATTCCGAATTCGTTCAAAATATGCTAATTTAAAACACAGAATTCTTTCAGTGCTCCTCCGGGGTTTTTGGACATGTACTGTTTCTTCAATTTAATAGTGTTCGCTTTATTTTTGTAGAAACGAAAAATGTTTTGCAAGTTATGGATCATTTCTCCACTCTTTCTTCAAATATTTCTCATATTCCAGCTGTGCGCAGGCGTTTAGTTTTTCGCATCGTGTTTTTACATATTCGTAATTTAAATTTTTTTTAATATAATCAATTGGTGGTAGTTCATGATTGTGTGTGGATTAATATCACAACACTGAGGATTTGGCAAAAGCCTTTTTCATCTATTAAAAAACAACACTTACGGGGCAATGTTTATTGTAAGAACAACATTTTTTTCTATGAATCGACATACTTTAAGCATTGTTGACGCTATTTCCATTTGAATGAGGAAATAGCGTCAATGACTTTATTTCCAAATTTTTGTTGACTTTATTTCGCTTTTGAAAAGGTAATAATGTCAATTGACTTTATTTCGCACCAGGGTGGGAAATAAAGTCAATTGACATTATTTCCATTGACCTTATTACATGTCACCACTTTTGCCACTTAGGCGCTAGTGCTCATACGTGTACATGCATACACATATATGAATAAACATATATACATGTACACATGGGCATAAGCACATAAGCGCTCATGCTTGAGTGTTTGTGGATTTACATTGCCAGCATACATGGATTCCACCATTCGTGGGTACCAGGGTCGATAATTGTTAGATGGATGCTGTGACTCATCTTCTTTACCCCATATTACGCAGTGGCGTAGGCTAGATCACACACCTGTACATATGTATATTTACACAAAAAAACTTGGGCTTACCTCGTCCTCCGGCGGTTGGATGGGAAACTGGTGTAGCTTGGAATCCGTCTTAACTAGTGGTACCTCTTGAAACCTCGCCTTTGTGGTATCTTCCGTTTGGGGTTTTCTTTTGTCACACCCCCTTTTTATACCCGAGCGCACTTGTGCACAAGGGTATATTAATTTTGTTCACATAACGGTTGTTTGTAACAGCCAAAACGAATCGAGATAGATATAGACAAATGTATACATAAAT
>NW_016157581.1:129291-140512 GCF_001687245.7 Rhagoletis zephyria | reverse complement strand
ACTTCCCATATAACGGTAATTTTCAGAAATACGAAAACTGCGATATTTTAGTAACTACTGGAGATTATTCACTCAAAATTTATATTTATAATAAGTTTTATACGAAAAATAAGAATATCATAAATTTTTGGAAAATGGGCGTAGCCACGCCCACTTATGGTTACATGTGTATATCTTGGTAACCGCTGCACCAATTTCTTCCAAACTTGGCACAGTTATTGGCCTTGATACAGCATAAAAAATCGCCGAAACTTTTTAAAATCGGACAATAACCACGCCCACATCCCATATAACGGTAATTTAGAGAAATACAAAATCTTCGATAAATCAGTAAATATTGAAGCTAATTTATTCAAAAGTGATGCTTGCAACAATCCTTTACCAAGAAATACGTTTATGGTAAAATTTTGGAAAATGGGCGTGGCACCGCCCACTTATGATCACATATAAGTATATCGGTAACCGTTCTACCAATTTGTACCAAACTCGGTGTGGTTATTGTGCTTGCCAAATATAAGCAAAACGTTGAAAATTATTGAAATCGGACTAAAATAACGGCCGCTTCTCATATAACGGTAAATTTCAGAAATGCTTGAAACTTCAATATTTCGAAATTGAAGGACGCTAATTTACTCAAAATTGATACACCCCGGCTTACAATCTAGCGGAAGGTTTCGGAAAGGTGAAAAAACATATATTTAATACTTGCGCCGGGTATTTAATGTTCGGCTCCGCCCGAACTTAGACTTTCTTACTTGTTATATTTAAACTTTAACGGTTTGAACGCGCGCACTTTCACCCACTGCACTGTCGAAACTTTCTTACTAGCACACTGCAACTCCGTAACTGTGGCGTTGCGTTTCGTCGGGGTTTTATATAGCGGGCGGACAGGCATAAAACGCAATTTCTGCATAACCGAAAGGTCATCTGCAAAAGTATTTTACACTCACACACTCATTCTCACAACTGCCCCAACCAGCAAAAAAGCCGAAAACCGATCCGAAAAAGGACAAAAAAGTGGATGAAGTGCGGATTTTTGTCCGTTTACTGATTCCATTTCCGGATACTTTGACGATCCGTTTTCCCACTAAAGTGTGCGGCAGAAACATACATACAGACAACAGTTTGTGAAACTGTTTTTTCTGAAATTTGTCTGATAGAATTTTTCGTTCAATACGCTTTCCTTCTGCACTTCATAGATACTTTGCATGGTTCAAAAGAAATAAAATAAAATTAGGAAACGCATGACGGAATTCGAACCCGGCACCTTCTGGAAGCTAACAAATAGCGGCATACTCCTCTGCACGCTCAGCCACTGCCGACTAAGCATATATGCTTTCAAATGTTTAGCTTAAGCAAATAAAATACAATTATTGCTTTCAAATTCAAATCGAAAATTGATGATAACTATAGGACTTTTTTGTATGCGTTTTCGGATACGGAAAATTGAACTAAACTGCATTGTTTCTGGATACGAAAATTAATGATAACTGTAGGAGTTTTTTGTATGCGTTTTCGGATACGGAAAATTGAACTAAACTGCATTGTTTCTGGATACGAAAATTAATGATAACTGTAGGAGTTTTTTGTATGCGTTTTCGGATACGGAAAATTGGTCTCAACTGCACTGTCGACAAAATTTACTTTTCTTTGCTGGCTGGGGCCCTTTCGAGCCGCAGGGATAGCAAAAAATGGGAGTAATCCGGGATGACTCCGGGAGCAATCGCAAAGGAGCATGCGACTAATACCACTTTTGATCTCTTTATATGGAATGAACTGTTCGCTTTTGTTCGAGCGTGTCCTATGAAGAGACTAATTGTTAACCTTTATACCCGAATGGGTACAAAAAGCGACTAGTCACTTTAAAAAAATAAAAATAAAAATTTGCGCCAGCTGAGATTCGAACTGGGGTGCTCAGTTTTGTTAGGCGAATACTCTCTCTGTGTGCCAACGCCGCACATGAAATTTCATTGACTAAGTGCGTACATATCATTAAATCGTTAATAGTACCCGTTAGAGATGAGTTGGGGACTAATTTATCTCCAATTATACCCATAAGGGATGAGTCGAGACTAACTGACCTCCATTAGTACCTGTATAAGACTAGTTGCGACTAATTAATGTCCAATTGTACCCGATTGAGAGTAATCTCGGAATACTCGCTTTAGAGATTAGTCGCACAATTTTTTGCAGGGTTACTACAAATGCGCCTTCCCACACATGCTGCGCAACATGTTGAGACACACGCTAGTGGTACCAACATATGTATAGTTGTGGCGCGATAATGGTTGACAATGGCTATCGACCCAATAGGCTTGCGTAACAAAATGTTAGCAGAATGTACAAAATAGGTTACGCGTCTTTTTTCGGAAAGTTTTTTTACGCGTCTTTTTTTCGCCGTCAAAACACTAGCGCGTTTTTATTCGTGTCTAGTGACGAAATAAAGAAAATATTGAAAACAGTGCTATGGTGAATGTGTTAGAGAATTTAAGCGCACCTAAAGTTGTGGCCGCTGTGGTGTAGTGGTCAGCAGTGCGCGCTACCACTCCGAAAGGTCTGGGTTCAAGGCCTGGTCAAAGCAACATCACAAAAAAATATATAAAAAAGGTCAATAAGCAAGTGGATAAATTGACAGCTTTATTGCTTTATGTTCGGTCATTCGGCTATCTTATACAAAATTTTAAAGGCAAATTTTCAAATAAAGTAGTGTAAAATTAATATATCCGGGCAATTCTTTCAACTGTCTTTCAACTCACGACAGTCTTTCGCAAGACAAAAGTCTCTCGTAAGAAATGTGTAACTTCTGCAACTATCTTGAAAGCTCGTTACTGTCTTTCGAAAGACTTAGCGTTAGGCTGTTCGCCTTTTAGCAATAAGTTTTTTAAAAATTAAATTAAATAAAAAAAAATGTACATATGTATATGTTTATGTTTAAATGAAAATAAAGCAAAAAGAATTAAATTATTTTAAAAAAGGTATGACATTAAAAAACCATCGAATAAATTTCGAACCCAAAGTTTCATACCTGTAATAGACTCACTTGGGAGTGAACTAAGAAAGAGGTGGAGGCCGACAAACCAGGGATGATAAATAGGTTTTTGAATTTCGTGCCAAATGGCCAAGAAAAAAGTACTAAATCAGCCGAAAAAGTTCCAACACTTAAAAGACCATACATACATATGAACACATATGTTTTTGAAATAGGTAAGTATCTCTATTGGTACGTGCGCTTAACATCTCCAGTAAAACATGTCCAGCAACAAAATTTCCGTGAAATGGCAGCTGTTATCTCACAAGAGGAAAATATCCAGTATAGTTTGCAGCAATTTCCAAGCTGTCCGAACAGCTGCTCGAATTTTCGTTTAGATTCAAAAGTGTAAACAGAAAAAACTCTCCATAAATCTGAAATTCAGGCAACTGGATCACTGTAGCATTTTCCAAGCAGAGGTAGCCGCAATACAGGAGGCTTCGGATTGTTTGCTCTTTAGTGTAACCAATTTTATGTAGGCGAAAATGGTGACGACTAGTTGTACTTCCGCATCGGATAACTACGCTATTAAGCTCATTTGGGTTCCGGGTCATAGCGAAATCATGGGTAACTGTGTAGCCGATGAGCTGGCAATACAGGGAACCCTTGTGAAAGAAGAACCCTTGAAGGAGAAGAAGTCTTTCGTTTTTAAGAAACACCACTATTTACTTCTATGAGGTAGAAAAAGATGATAATATTTTCATCCACAGAAATTCCAATTTCCATGTATACACAATGGTAGCGCCGTGTTTTGACAAAATTGTATCAAAAATGTCGATGTAGTACCCATGTACTTTTGGAATTCAAAATGTACCAAAAAAGTACAATTGTACCATCAATTTCATCACTGCTTCAAACTTGTTCATGAACGTCCTCAACACATTAGACATGCTCGGTGATAAAGAAATGCTCTCAGAAAGTACAAAATTGTTTGAGATATACGAAAATGTCTTGGAAGACAATTTAGTGAACGAGGTAATACAATTTAAACATTTTTACATGCAGTTTTAAACAGACTATGAGAAAAATCCAGAAGTTGATAGCAAAGATACATGGATGTATAAACTTTTGTTTGATTATAACGTCAAAGATTGCTCCCCAAATGTAGAAGTTGCATTAAGAATGTTGCTCTCTCTCATGGTCACCAACAGTTCAGAAGAAAGGTCATTTTCGAAACTGAAACTGATAAAAACCGACTTCGGGCGTCCATTACGTAAAATAGGCTGCACTTTTTGGCGTTTATTCTCGCGGTTTTTAGCAACTTCAAACTTGCACTTGGTATACTAAGATTTAATGGCTATAAAACTGCGTACTTAGAATTTTTCTGAAAAATATAACGTGGTTTAAAATTTACAAAGTATGTATTTTAAGATTATATTGAAAAACCTAATCGTTATTTTTACCTGTAAGGTTAGGTTATGTTTACAACTTAAAAAAACTAAAATGTGGGGAAGAGTCGTGGCCGCCGTTTGCCTTAGTGCACCCAAGGGGCCCGCACCATACAAAAAGCCTAGGGGCCCATAGATCCTAAATCCGGCACTGTTGGTCACATTATGTATGGCTGAAATTTTCTGAAGTGGGCCACTAAATTTTTGTTGTTATATCAATAACTTTATAGTATTCTGGAGTAAAAATTATAACCTAAAGCGGTTTTGCAAGAATTTAATTTTTTCAAGAGATATTGTTTAAAAAATTTTTAAACATCCAATTTAAAAAAAATTGATTATGCTTAAATTTAGTATAAGTAATACCAACAATTATTTAAAACAAATAAACTTCTGATCCGAATTCAATATTTTTTCTGGGCATTTACGATTCCTTGTTTTATTACGAAGACTTAAAGAAAGAAAAAATCAGTATATTGCATTAGGTCAGAAGTTATCATGATTTTTCTCATGACGCGCAACGTGTTTTGTATGGAAAACTCAACAAGTATACATACATATGTAAGTGACAGCGAGTCTAGCGCGCTTGCGAAGCACGTTCTTTATCGTTTTCCATACAAAATACGCTGCGCGTCTTCAGAAAAATCAGCAGAACTTCTGACCACGGTTTCCATTTTGGCCAAAATGTACCATTTTTGGCACATTTTTTCTAGTTTGGTACACTGGTACACAACTTTTGGATTTGGTACATTTTTAAAATCGTACAAAAATAGATAATTGTTATTTAGATATATAACTACGTTTTGTATTGTTTTTATATTTATGTGCTATTACCCGGCCTTAAACATATGTTTTAGAATAAGTTTTTCTTGAAATTTATTAATATCAATATATATTATAAAGTGACGAGTTGTAAAATGATAAAGTGAAAAAGAAAACCCTTTATTCAGAGAATGTGTAATTGTTCCCTGGAAAGTAGTCGATCAAAGAAATTTAAATATGCTGGGTTGTGGTGTAAATAAAAAGAGTATAGTTAGAAAATATGTAATTTGTAATGAAGTAACAAATTCGCATACTTATACAATGTATGAATATTTAGGTGAAAATGTAGACTAATTTTAATTCTAAAAAATATTTTGGTACACTTTTTTAAATTTTGGGCCACAAAAAATTAGTGGCAACCGTGCTTCTGACCAAAAGAAACATACAGGTTTTTTTCCAAGAGAGGATTTTTGAGAATAATTTTTGTGTGACGTCACATTGGTTAAGTTAGTTGGTTCAAAACGCGAGCAAGAATGCAAGAAGAAGAAATATTGCAAGAAAAATGTAAATAAGTTGCACAAGTGTGACGTCACACAAACGGCGATTCTGTCAAATTCACTGAGAATAGCGGAATAGCGGTACGGGATGGGCACCACCTTTCTTCTCCACATCGTGGATTCTTTCTGATATAATTTATTGCATTAATTTAACTACCAGTGCCAGCTGCATGCACATTGCGCCCGATGATAAATAATCGTTTTTTTTATTTACTTACAGGATTACTGATGGGCTTAAAATCATCCCACGCTGATCTGACAATTGCAAAATTTATGTTATTTTATGGGTACGAAACTTACTAAAATATTTTACATATCTAAAGGTCTGATTATGCATACTTCGCATAACTTCGCACAACCATTTGTACCAGTGCAATAAGAATGTAACTTAAAAAAGAAAATGTGAAGCGAAATCTTAACTAAACAGATCGCTAAGTTTTTAAAAGTTCCGCCAATTTCTGGGTAATACATAAAAAAATACGTACAAAGAACATACGAAATTACAATTTGCAGGTTATGCGAAGTTGTGCGAAGTTATGCGAAGTATGCATAATCAGACCATAACTTGTTATAAGTAATACTTAAGGAAACGCACATTTTAAATAAACGCTAAAAATCCGAGTGTAATTCAGTCACGAAGAAAGGCTTCTCAAAAAAACCATTTGCAGGACTAAACTTACTGGAGAAGCACGATAAAATACTTAGCGAGACGTACGAGTATATTATTTTCGGGCATTCCATAATAAAAACGATTCGATGCAAGGATTGAGAAAAATTATAGTCAGTTCCGTTCGAAATTAATTTTCGATCGAGTCATAGACATGTCGGTCATGGTGACAGGTAACAATATATCAGTTGACCGTCGTCGCGGGCAGACGTGTTTTTCGTTGCTCTGTGTTTTGCATTTTGCTCTTCGGTCTGATATCGCGATGACTAAGTGTATAAACTGTGAGAAACAAATCGTAAAAGATGACTTTATCTCTTGCGGTGTCTGTGGGCAAAAAGTGCATTTAAAATGCTCTAACTTAAACTCTAACTGCCTAAATCTTGTAAAAGTAAACGTGAATATTATGTTTAGATGTGATATCTGCGTTAATTGCACTATTCCTATGTGCCTCTCTAAATTTGAAAAAGTGTGGTCTTCTTCATTAGCTGAAATTCAGAAGGTGCTTGCGGGTGTTAAGAACCAGGGACGTGAACCGTTTTTGCACTTTTGGATTGGTTCCTCAAAGCGGTTTTTTTGGTATTTGAACCGGGGTTTCGGTTCGGTTGAACGGTTCGAAAAACAAACAAGTAATAAAGTCTAAGTTCGGGCGGAGCCGAACATTAAATACCCGGCGCAAGTATTAAATATATGATTTTCACCTTTCCGAGAGCGACCGCAACATGGTAAGCGGGGTGTATCAATTTTGAGTAATTAAGCGTCCTTAAATTTCGAAATATTGAAGTTTCAAGCATTTCTGAAATTTACCGTTGTATGAAAAGCGGCCTCAATTTTAGTCTGATTTCAATAATTTTAACCGTTTTGCTTTTATTTGGCAAGCACAATAGGAATACCGAGTTTGGTATAAATTGGTAGACCGATTACCGAGATACATATATGTGATCATAAGTGGACGGTGCCACGCTCGTTTTCCAAAATTTTATCATAAACGTATTTCTTCTGTCTTTCTGTCACATGGTAGATATTACCATGTTTAACAAAAAGAAAAAAGTGGGTACATTTATCTATTAAAACTTGGTTGAAACGAACCTTTAAACCTTTATGGAAAGTGGTTCGGTTTTCGGGTCGGATCAAACATTTGTGGAAAATTTCGGTTCGGTTAATGGTTCAGTTAATTAATAGAAAAAAGCGGTTTTCCGGTTCAAAACCGGTTCGGTTCAAAACCGGTTCACGTCCCTGTTAAGAACAATGACAAGTCTACGTTGAAGTCTATGAACATTGATGCAAGTGAAAATGCGATTAATACGCGCTTTCGATGAAAGGGCATTGACCCGCCTCCCAAGAGCAACTCGTCTAATTTGTCAAAAATCATTGAAATTTGTTCTCAGCCCAAGCGGACAATGCAAGGTGCTGAAGCTGATACTGCTGCTGCGTTATCGTCGATTATGCGCATTTCTCCTGCTTCTTCGAGTGCCGATCTTACTGATGTCATTGCCATTAATACTCTCGCTGAGCCGTCGTTGGCTAGTGCTGATCTCTCGGCTGCTCTGCCTGCTAAGGTTACGACCTCTACTGCGGAGCAGCTCTCTCCTGCTATGTCAGCTAAGCGCGTGGCCCCTTGTAGTTCTGCTACCATTGCCAACAATAATACGGAGTCGTCTCTGTTACCTGCTGAGTCTGCTGATGTACGCTCGGATGAAGTTGTTATTATAGGTGACAGCAATGACCAGCTTGCTCACCAAAAATCTGAGTGGCTTACTTTCAAGAAGAAGAAGAAATGTAGTCGACAACAATTGCGTGTCATTGGTTTAAATGTTAATTCGGAGCTCGATGTTGCTGTTCGTACTAAGTGACTTCATATTGCATCGGTTTTGCCTTCTGTTACGAGTGACAATGTGATTGGGTATATTGCTAAGCATTCGGGAATAGCAAACGAGCTACTATCTTGCTATAGTCTTATAAAAAAAGATACTCCACTCGAATCATTAAGGCGAATAAATTTTTATCTAGGAGTGCCTGAAGCTATGTTTAATAAACTACTCAGTCCTGAGCTTTGGCCCGCCAGTGTGACCATTCACCCTTTTCGCCCTGGTGCGAAATAAAGTCAATTGACATTATTACCTTTTCAAAAGCGAAATAAAATCCATTGAAATTATTGCTCTTTCAAAGATTAAATTTGCTTAGCTTCCCGGCGGCCCACGTCTGCGCGCCACACCACGTCACGCTACGCGGCTGTAACGCAGGTAGATTTTTTTTGTATACATTGAAAGAAATTTTTTTTGTATATTTTACATATCGAGGGCATATATTTAATAATACCCTCTCTATGCACACTTTTCACAAAGATGAGTTTCTGATATAAAAATCCACCAAAGATTTAAGTGTCATCGGTGATATTAATGCTACCTTATATAACGCTTGACAGAAGAATTTTCACTATTATAAATTGGAAATCAGTGATGACAGGTAATAAGTCCCAGATGGTTTCTACAATCACAAATTAGTTTTGATAGAGGGTATTAATGAATTTAAGCCCTCGATATTTCACATTTGAATATTTGTAAGTTATTGGAAGATTTCTGCTGTGTTTTGGCAACAACTTGTCTGCAGTAAAAAAGCATATCATTTGTGTTTCAAAAGTGTGTGAACACCAATCAATTTACTTTCATGATCTCAGTTCCGATATTAAATAATCAATAATTGTTTATATCCGCATTTTGGCACATTGGCTTGAATGTGCCATCTAACNACTTGTCTGCAGTAAAAAAGCATATCATTTGTGTTTCAAAAGTGTGTGAACACCAATCAATTTACTTTCATGATCTCAGTTCCGATATTAAATAATCAATAATTGTTTATATCCGC
Source organism: Rhagoletis zephyria (assembly GCF_001687245.7). Classification (NCBI taxonomy): domain Eukaryota; kingdom Metazoa; phylum Arthropoda; class Insecta; order Diptera; family Tephritidae; genus Rhagoletis; species Rhagoletis zephyria. The sequence goes on along the minus strand of NW_016157581.1, from coordinate 131,251 downwards.
ATTTTGGCACATTGGCTTGAATGTGCCATCTAACAAATAGTGTCGTCGTTCTCCTTAGATGCTTTTAAATGATGTCGTCACAAATTTCTGGCGGAGACATGAATACAGTGTAAGAAAATTCTTTTTATATAATTGTTTCCTTATAGAAAGGTTGGTTTATTTTCCACCTTAGACATTTAAAATTCGTTCAAAATATGCTAATTTAAAACACAGCATTCTTTCAGTGTCCCTCCGGGGTTTTTTGTACATGGACTGTTTGTTCAATTTAATAGTGTTCGCTTTATTTTTGTGGAAACGAAACATGTTTTGCAAGTTCTGGATCATTTCTACACCCTTTCTTCAAATATTTCTCGTATTTATTCCAGCTGCGTTTTGCGTTTGGTTTTTCGCATCGTGTTTTTACTATATTCGCAATTTTAAATTTTTTAATAAAATCAATTGGTGGTAGTTCACGATTGTGTGTGGATTAATAGCATCACACTGAGGATTTGGCAATAACCTTTTTCATCTATTAAAAAAGAATACTTACGGGGCAAGGTTTATTGTAAAAACAAAATTTTTTTCTATGAACCGACATACTTTAAGCATTGTTGACGCTATTTCCATTTGAATGAGGAAATAGCGTCAATGACTTTATTTCCAAATTTTTGTTGACTTTATTTCGCTTTTGAAATGGTAATAATGTCAATTGACCTTATTTCCGTTGATCTTGTTACATGTCACCGTCGGCCATTTACTAAAAGACTGTCATAACTCAAAAACCATGCTTCCTATTTTGTAAAAATTTTGTTTAGTTTCCGCGTAAGAAGACAGAATTCACCTCTTCAGAATTTTTACGATTTTGTAATTTAGAAATTAAAAAATTGTATTTTGATTAATATTTTTTTATTACAGGCCGACCTATGGCGACAGCGACATTTATGATCTTAACGACTACAAGTCGCTCCTCGAGGACTCGAATTTCTCAAAAACAAAAAATACCGTGCTGTATTTACATGGCTACTTAGAGGACGCAAATATTGAAAGCATACATGTAATTGTAGATGCCTATCTGCAGCGGGACGATGTCAATATAATTATCTTGGATTGGGGTGAATTGGCTAATGGTAATTACATGTTCGATGCAGTGATCAATTGTAAACAGGTATTAAATATCAAGTACAAATAAGAAATACATATCGGTTACTTAGAGTGAAAAGTGGCTAAGTCCATTTTTAAAATTTTTCAGGAGAGAAAAACTTCTTCTTTTTTAAATTTTTGAAAAATATGAATAAAAAATTTTTGGTGTTAAAATTAAAGCAAAACGCTACGCGAATGAGAACGATTCGATGTTAACTTAAATATTTCGTATTAATATTAACTTATCAAGTTTACCTTTCATTGAATACTAGCAGACCCGGCGAACTTCGTCTTGCCCAAAATGNATTTAAAACATTAGCCAAATCGGATCATAAATAAGATTTTTAGTAATAACTCAACTACAGCGCCAACTGTCGGATTAAATTGTGAAACTAAACCATCCAGAGACCCACTCAAATACACAAAAAGTTTCGTTAAGATCCGTACAACCATTCGGGAGGATTTTACTCACAAACACACCTACAGAAGAATAAAAAAATTCATTCAAAGATAGCTAAAGGTCGGTACGTTTGTAGGCCTCACACACCTTTTCAAATAGCCCAAATTTTCTCTATGAGTATGGGCTTGATTTCAACTATATACATATCTCCATACGAAGTTCCAGTACTGTACCAGAGATATGCAGTATAAAAATTCGATTTATATGCGATTGATTTCGTATATCTCCATACCAAGTTCCGGAACTCTACCATGAACACTTCCAAAGATAGGCAGTATGAAAAATTCGGTTTGTATGGAAGATGCCACGCCCCCTTTTCCAATAGTTCCAATTTTTCTCCAAGAGTATGCGATTTATTTCGTACATCTCCATACAAAACTC
>NW_016157581.1:112975-128882 GCF_001687245.7 Rhagoletis zephyria | reverse complement strand
CATATGTGATCAATTTTTTCCGAGAAGTGGACCAGGGACCGATCTATTCCAAAAAAATCGTATTTACTGTCCGATTTGCTTAAAATTCGGTACGTAGGTAGCTTTTTAGCATATATTAGCATATATGATCCATTTTGTCCGAGAAGTGGACCAGGGACCGATCTGTTCGAAGAAATCGTATTCATGGTCCGATTTGCTTAAAATTCGGTACGTAGGTAGCTTTTTGCCTGGATAAGCTTATAGATTCCTGTTTTCCAATTTTCATGCAATTTCGAATATAAATAGCTTTAAGTCTAATACATGCTAAAAAGCTACCTGCGCACCGAATTTTAAGCAAATCGGACCGTAAATTCGATTTTTTCGAATAGATCGGTCCTGGACCACTTCCCGGAAAAAATGGGTCATATATGCTAATATATGCTAAAAAGCTACTTACGTACTAAATTTTAAGCACATCGGACTATAATAAGATTTTTTCGAATAGACCGGTCCCTGGTCCACCTACCTACCCGAAGAAAAGTAAAATTTTTTTAGCCTAAAACATGGTGGTTACCGAAAGCTATTTGTATACAAAATTTCATGAAAATCGGACCAGCCGTTCGCGAGATTACCTGTTACAAAAAAAAGGGACTTCTCTTTATATAATTAGTATAGAAGTATAGATAAACGGGAATAAATAAGACAAGTATCTTAATCCTTTTAGAAACAATGAATTTTTAATTTATCTTGCTTAGTAATACCCAGGGAACGTGAGAAGACCCTTAGTAAAAGTATCAGATGAATAATTTTCTAGAACACAACAACGAACTTCCAAAGTTGCTTTTTGAGGGGTTTATTGAAGTAGGGGTCGAAACGACTCTTTCGGGCGGGAGCTAATGGGTTAAAATGTCCTTCGAAAATATTTCCCACACGATTTTGTTCAATTTCGATATTTATTTAACCATTTTTCCACTGTTTTGAAAACTACTTGGGACGGGATATGAAAACCTTAGTAGGTCATAAAATAAAAACCCGAGCTAACTTTTGCAAATCCATCGAGTGTTTTATTGCTGGATATGTATACTTTCAGAAAATATTAGCAAAGTCCGAGCTGGTTTGAATTGCCACAAAATTGTCGCAATATATTGGCGCTGACACTTTTGCTTGTTTGGTTTGGTCGATCTTTTCTTCCAATTTGTGGCGTGCACCTTTATGTTGTCACACAAAAAGCAGGGACCTGCAATTTAACGTTGCACCTAGGTAGATTTAGTCGATTTTGGCGGCAAAAAATATTTTCTGATCTATATCTGTCCTAAGAAGATGAAAGAGAGAGACACATTTTTTCGCTGATTTATTATAAAAGCATAGTCTATACTACAACAAAATACATAAAAATAATGCTTCCAAACGTTGTGCAAAACTCAGGAATATTCAATAAATTTACATACAGATGCAACTTTCTATTCCAGTCTCGTAGAAAAATTTTGAGTCCGCAGTTTGTAGCCCATTAAATTTAAGTATAATTAAGTGCAAGTGTAAGTTTCTGAGAAATCGCGTTGATTTTTGGCAATTTTTTTGCTGACAGTTTTCAATGCTGACTGTTTTGGGAACAAAAAAATTTAACCCTAAGCTTATTATATATTTAACTCTGGATGTTCTGCAAGTGGGCCTTAGAAAGTAATTAATAACACAGGGCAACAAAATTGGAAAAAACTTTGTAGCTGCAAATGTTAAAGATGTTTTTGATAGACTTTTTTGTGCTGATTACGAGTCCGTAAGTATAAAGTTTCCATCAACTCCAGACTTTGAGAAATACGAGGTCAACGTGGCAAAAAATCGCGTTTTTGCAATATTTGAGTAGCTGATAGAAGGTAATAGAACTTTCCACTTAGGCTTCAATTAAAGCTAGAATTCTCGACTGCTTTCCCTAAAACACCATCCTTGCACCTTGACCTGATGGTCACTTATAAGTTCTGAACACATTGAAAACAACGAGCTACGGGCCACAGCCAGTGTTGCCAGGTCTTCGGCATGAGAAAACGTCGCTCTTGGTCTGAGAAAACGTCATTTTCTACCCAAATACGTCCTTTTCAAATGTATGCACACAGAATTGTTCTTACTAAACTTTTATTGTATACAAAGGTACATAAGTGTATATGTAAGGTATATTATTCGACAGAGCACATTTAAAATTCATTGTAAACTGGTTTGAGATCGTTAATATAAAAATATTTTTATATATACACTTGTGACCAGCTGATTAAGTCATCAATATTTTGATCGATTGTGGCTGTTTTGCTTTTGTTTATTTAATGTTTATAATTTTTCCATAAAAGCCTAGCTCATTATATAACAAACGAAATATAAATCCACATTTCATTTGTGCAAAAATTGCAAAAAAACTGCAAAGTTTCAGCTAGATTTTCAACTTTTTATTCGGATTTTTAAGAATTTTTTGAGTATGCAGTTTTGTAGCCCATTATTTTCCAGGGTAATTAAGTGCAAGTTTTAAGTTGCTAAAGAATCGTGTTGATTTTTAATATATTTTTTTTCTCTTGTAGACATTTGGTTAGGTGGTCGGTTGTCGAAAATGCTAAATTACGTTCTGCTAAGAAGGAACATAGCAATATTTCAGCCTTTTTTGCGTTCATTACATTTTCAATGAAGTCTTAAAAAAGTCGCCTACTTTTTTCTGACTTTTTATGCTGCTACAGCTTTTTTGGTGCTTTTGCGAGCGCGCCTGTTCAGCTTTCCTGATCAGCTTTCCCTGATTTGGCTTTTAATGTGCAATTGCAAACATTGCAATAAGCCTCGTAACCTCAAGTGTTTACAAAACCAGCCTTTGAATGCGGGATCCTTAATCCAAGAATCCAAAAAATGCGCGTACGCTTGGTTTGCATCGTATTTAAGTCATTTGTGTACAAAGGATAAATATCTTTTGAAGAAGCTGCTGCAAAAAACAAAGCTTGTTACGATTTATTAAGAAAATAATTCAAAATCAGTTCTACTTACAAGATTTAGTAACAGAGAAAAATTATTGGGAAGGTAAAAAACGTAATTTTTTGCACAAAAAACGTCCGAACGTCAACAAGATACAAAAAACGTCCAAATGACGTTAAAAACGTCAACCTGGTAACGCTGGCCACAGCTCCCAATTTGTTATCTTCATTATCTAAACGCTTTGTCGATGACGACATGATTTTTTTTTGAACGCGGCAGCGACATCACGAATTTGTATGAGTTTGACATAAAACAAGAGGAAGAACCTTATCTGTCGCTGGAAAAATGGAAATAAATCTAATCTGGCCACAACCACAGCCGTCGCGTAGCCCGATCGTCGCCAAAATAAATATCTACCTAAGAGTACGTGTTAAAATAATTTGACAGCTTTGGTCCGTAGCTCGTCGTTTTCATTGTGTTCGGGCTAATAGTCATTTATTGAACAGCGAAAACTGATTTTGGCGAAGTTTGAGTATCTATCGCTATTAAAAAAAAAGGTGATGGAACCTTCCACTTACGCTTAAATTGAGGCTAGGACTTTCTACTACAACCCTTGAAAATACCATTCCGATATTTTGATCCTAAGGTCACTTATGGTAATTTATTGAACCGCAAAAACAGATTTTTGGCAAAATTTTATTTTCTATAGCACAATTTTCCATTATTTTTATTTTTATTTTTCAATAAATGTCTATAAGTGACCATCGGGTCGAGGAGTAGGGATGATCTTTTCGGGGATAGTAGAAGAGAGTTCTAGCTTTAATTTAGACTTAAGTGAAAGCTTCTATCACCTTTTGTTTCTTTGTAAAGGCTTTTCACATATTGCAAAAAACGCGATTTTTTTACACTTTCACCACGTTTTTCTCAATATCTGGAGCTGATGGAAACTTTATACTTACGGATTCGTAGTCAGCACATAAAAAATTTAGCATTTGCCTCATCAAAATCAGTGTTGCCCTGTGTAATAGATTGGCGCTTACACATACGTTAGTGTTTGGCCGAGCTTTTCCTTCGATTTATGGCGTGCGCCTTATGTTGTCGTACAAAGGGCGATTGTATTTTTATGAGAAGCTGTTTTTCATGGCAGAAATACACTCGGAGGTTTGCCATTGCCTGCCGAGGGGCGACCGCTGTTAAGAAAAAACCTTTTTTCTACATTTTTATGCGATGTTGCTTTGACCAGGGCTTTAACCCAGGCCCTGCGGAGTGGAAGTGTGCACTGCTTACCACTACACCTCAGCGGCCACCAAAGAAAATAATTAGAAAAAATAAATATTTACTAAATTTTGTTAAAAGGCAATATCATTTCCCAGGTAGATTTAGCTCTTTATCTTTATATTTAGCTCCTAAAGCTGGATTTTTAGCTCCTAGCTCTCTTCCAGATTATCTAGAACTTTTTGAGCTCTAGAAAGTTTTAGTTGCATTTGGTAGTATAATAACATTAAAAATCTGTAACATCATTGTACAAGTGTTGACTAAAACTTACTTGGGTTTGGCGATCTCAGGCTATTTTCGATACCTTCATGTTATTCTATTTCGATTAAGATTTAGAAAAGTTCCATTCCTAATACAAATGGTGGGTAAGTAAATGGAATAAATAAAATAAAAAAAACTGTTTAATATACAACGCTTTTATAAATGGAATAAAAAGTAGAAAATAATATTTCTCAGTCCCACAGAATTTGTTTTGATAACTTTTGATTTTGAAATTTTAGCAAAAGTCATTATAAACAATTAATGACATTGAAAACGAAAAACGTGGAGCGCATGCAATACAAAGCATTCGATTTCATTGACAATAGTCAAACTACATAACATTCTACAGCGAAAGTACAAATTTGAGATCGATTTTAAGCGGTCGTTATTCATATGCCCACATACATACATATGTTACTTTTCATATCAATTCAAGTGTATTACATGCGCCCCACGCTTTTAATTTTCAAAGTCATAAATTGTTTATAATGACTTTTGCTAAAATTTCAAAATCAAAAATTATCAAAACAAATTCTGTGGGACTGAGAAATATTATTTTCTACATTTTAGTCCATTTATAAAAGCGTTGTATATTAAAAAGTTTTTATTTTCTTTTATTTATTCTTTACTTTTTAGTTATGTCTGTACAAAATTTTGCAACAGATATTAAAATAATTCAACTTACAGTGAAAGAGAACAGAAGACTATGCAAGCACAATGTTGTTTGCCCACATTTAGTATAAACATACATATGTACATAAATACATATAGCAGCAGTTTAATAATAATTACTCATTTAAATTGGTTTTTGTATCTAAATCCCGTTAAACTAATCACATTTTCTTGCCAGCTACCAACAGGGTTGCTTAAGTAGCTAAAAGGAAATTTTACCCGAGTTGAGCGTTCTTTTGTCGCTCGCTTACAAAAAAATGCAGCTAGTATAAATGGTGGTCTGGACATACAAAATTCAAAGCGGTCTGGACATACAACATTGCAAGTTGATAAAAGCGTTGTAAAAACGTGGAGCGCATGCAATACAAAGCATTAGATTTAATTGACAATATTCAAACTATATACATTACATAGACCTAAAATTTATACAGCGAAGATTTAATTGACAATATTCAAACTACATACATAACATAGACCTAAAATTTCTACAGCGAAAGTACAAATTTGAGATCGATTTTAAGCGGTCGTTATTAATATACCCACATACATACATATATTACTCTTCAATTTCAATTCAGGCCTATTACATGCGCCCCACGCTTTTCATTTTCAATCTCATAAATTGTTTATAATGACTTTTGCTAAAATTTCAAAATCAAAAGTTATCAAAACAAGTTCTATGGGACTGAGATATATTATTTTCTAATTTTAGTCCATTTATAAAAGCGTGGTACATTAAAAAGTTGTTTTTTTAATTTATTTTATACTTTTTAGTCTTGTCTGTATAAAATTTTGCAATAGGTACTAAAATAATTAAACTTGCAGTGAAAAGAGAACAGAAGACTATGGGCGTGTGTGAATCGGTAGCAAAGTTCTATGGGGAAAGCTGTTGAATAATATTTTTACTATGGTGAGACAGTTTTGCCAATCTGCTGTGTGAAATGAAATCTTTTTTGACAGCAGTAAATTTTTCATAACCGCAGATTTATGCGCAATAAACTATTACAAATTGAGTGAAATTAATATTTTAAGAAAACATCTACCATCATTGATTGCAGTTCATCAACTTAAGCTTTTATTTTACGAAAAATTACACACAGCAACAATCTTTGCAATTGTCAAAATTTTCTATGCATTTGTCAAAAATTTCACTAGCCCTATGGGCTACTGAAATTTTATTCACCTCAAACTTGTCAAAAATTTACTTGCCGCGAACTTTGTTACCGATTCACACACGCTCTATGCAAGCAAAATGTTGTTTGCTCACATTTACGGCCCAATTCTGTGTTTTCTTGATAAATTTTTTGTAAAGAAATTTTATCAAGATTTTTATCAAGTAAAAGCTTCTCTCGTATTCTGTGTCAATATTTATAAAACAAAAAGCTCTACGATTTCCACATAAGTGGAACTGATTTCCACATGTGTGGAACTGATTTCATTGTCACATATGAAAAATATGGATTTAAAAGCAACAAAGCTTTTGACTGTCGTAGCCGAGTAGCTAGAGATGTCGACTATAATTCCGTGCGTCGCAGGTTCAAATGCCGGCACATGGAGTATTTAATTGTTAGAAACAAATTTATTAATATACAAAATGTCTACATTTCACATGAAATTTCAATTTGTCAATAGCATTTTCAATCTTGATAATTTATCAAGAAAAAAGCTTTTGGTTTCTGTGCTAGAATACCAATTCTTGATAAATAATAAAAAAATGACAAATTATAAAGATTTTCAATTTATCAAGTGCACAGAATCGGGCTGTTAGTATATGCCTACATACATATGTACATACATACATATAGCAGCAATTAATTTCATTTAAAGGAATGGCTTGTCGTCCATTTCCGCTGTAGCGCATGTAGTGCATATTTTTAACTTCTTCTGGCGAGGCGACATCTATCCCTAGAGTTCTTCTAATTGTATGTCTTTGATATGATACCTACGACGAGGTTGATATCTAGACTAGGTTTGCCATAAATACCTTTGCTATATTTATAGTATATAAAATGGTGGTCTGGACATACAATACTGCAAGTTGATAAAAGCGTTGTAAAAATGGGCAAGTAGGTCGATTAGTTTCTACAACGTGCGCAGCAGCACACAAAACTATACCGGGCAGTAATTCGAGCTCCGATAAGCTCAGACGGTGGTTTAAAAGGAAAGCCAAAATTTAAGCGTTGATAAAACTACAAGTTCGAAATGCAGTGCAAAAACGTACATTTGATTCCATGGGAAAATGCCGACTCCACCATGAACTCTTCGATCTAGGTAAAAAAATTCAAAAATTAATTAGAAGAAAATCGTTTTTCTGAACGCGCGGATTTTGTATTTACCTTCTTAGTTTTACCGTAAGGAGAGAAGGAGATGAAATTTTTTACAAAAATTTTGCGAAGAATGATTCGTAACCCGAGTTTTTATGGTCAATTCAAATATCCGAAACTGCAGATTTTAACAGTTTGTCAAATATTTTTAGTTCATTGTCTAGTTTATATAAGTATATACATACAAATAATTGCCGTAGCAATGAATTCGAAATACATTATGAACCTTATTTTGGTTTTAAAAGTTTTTTTCAGCACTTAAATTTATAAAATTCGTTGTGTTTATTAAAATTGCGGAAACTGTAAAAACAACTTTACGTCAATAAATGCTCCACTTAAAAAAAATGTAGCTCTTCATTTTAGCTACTATTAGAATTATTTAGATGTTGTTAGCTTTTTTTCGACCATTTTAGCTCCAAACGAAATTTTTCTGGCAACACTGTTAGCATCCATCACTAAAATTATAATTATTCAGTTGTAATCAAAATTATGACAGTTAAAACATTGTTTTCATAAGATTGTTGGGCACAGATGCGTATACTAAGTATAAGTAGCACACACCGGCGTTATGCGTGAGTGGCAGGGATAGTGTGTGGTTCCTAGGCTTGTGTAGTACCAAATAAAGCCACACATTTATGTTCATATATGTTAACTTTTAATAATATCACTTTTGGCCGCCCAAATCGTCTAAATCTATATGTGTGCAACGCCTCCGAAAGTTAATGGTTTCATGATAAGCTTTTTCAAGACAGAAATGCACTCGTAGGTTTTCCATTGCCTGCCGAGGGGCGACCGCTGTTAGAAACAACTTATACTAATTTAGATGTTGATCGGGCTGGGATCGAACCCAGGTCCTACGGAGTGGTAGTACGTACTTCTAACTCAGATCTTGCTTCCTACATAAGTATAATAAAATATGAGTTTTCACGAAAGTGTACTTAGCGACTTCACACTCGAATCTAGTGATATGTATGTATGTATCTATGTCTAATCCATTAATTTTTATATCATTCTTTAATTATAAAATCGAAGCTTGGATCAGTACTTGCGAGATACTTGGTTAATATGTTTGAGCTGGGCTTGGATATAAAGAAATTCCATATAGTTGGTCATTCACTTGGTGGTCAAATGGGTGGTATAATTGGCAGAGAAGTGTACAGGCGGAGCGGCAAAACGAAAAAAATCTCCAGGTATACATATAATATGTATGTATATATGTATTTAGTTAGATTTATATTATATGTATATACAGCGTGGCGACGAATAACTGTTACCCAGTTTTTTTTGAGAAATAAAAGGGTCCTTTATAAATTTTGCGAAAAAAGTATTTCATTGTTAATTTTCCACAGATTTTACTTTAGTTGTATTAGTTAGTTTTTAAATTTTAATCCTTATCTACATTTGCCACCAGTGTAAACTTTGAGAGAAAATTTAATTTTCACGCAAGTCTTTTTCAGGTGTATTTTTTCTTAGGCTTTGTATAAAAAAAGTACAAAAAAGAAAAAAACTGTATAAGGTTGGTCGAATGAATGGCCGTCCTAGTCACCAGTCCGGAGTCTATTAGATTTTTGAGTATGAGGCCTTATTTTGGACAGAAGGGGGAGTATAAGGGACTCAAAATGGAGAAAATTAGCCTATGGTTACAGAAGATATGGAACAAATTAACTGACGAGGACCTGCGTACCAAATGAACTTTTCTCTCAAAGTTTACACTGCTGGCAAATGTAAATAAGGATTAAAATTTTAAAAACTAATTAATACAACTAAAGTAAAATCTGTGGAAAATTAACAATAACATACTTTTTTCGCAAAATCTATAAAGGACTCTTCTATTTCTCAAAAAAACCTGGGTAACAGTTATTCGTCGCCACGCTGTACATGCATAAGTATGTACGTATGGGCATTTCCTGCGTTACGCACGTCCTATGCGGACACACTTTTTTCATAACTTTTTTTTTGTCTTGAATAGCCTCCATTTTCATTCATCCGGCACATGTAAAAATATTTTCCATGAATAGCCTCCAGCTAGGTCACTGGCGGATTGGATTCAGCTTGTCAAATAAGGAAAATTTAACTAGACATCTAAAACGATTCAATCATCCAACTGGTTGAACCCTTCGTTATTTTTCATGCATATGTATGTACCAGGGATGTTGCGAATATTTGCATTCGCATTCGTTATGCGAATGATTCGCATCATTTTACACATTCACATTCGACATCCGCATTCGCATCAAATGATACGAATGTTTTGCGAATGCAAATGTGTACATGGGCAGAGAGTCCACTCTAATATTGTTGAAATGGCTCTGAGTGTGTCTAACCAGTAGCTCGTTTCTGTAACTCTTCTCTACCGATTATTTCTCTACTGGTAGAGAATATACGTCATTCTCTACTACTCATTAGCAGTAGAGAACAGGGCGGCCAATTCAAGTCTCTTCGCCTTGGTAGAGAATTGTTACAGAAACGAGCTACAGGGTGCGGACAATAACCGGCTTTTAGCTTCAGGCGCTAAACGGGTAAGTAGAATATCAAGCAACATTCATGGGTCTTCACCAAGTACCGGGCATTCCAAAGTAACGGGTGGGTCATTTTAACTCGTTTTTGCTCAAACTTTTAGTAAACTCTCTTTAACTATTGATTGGACAAGTGTCAAATTGTTAACACTTGAAGTCAGATATCAGTTTATTACGAAACCGAATATAGTTGGTAGAATGTTAAGTACCATTTTATCCTTAATGGCTTTATTATATTTTCAAATACAAACAAAACCTATTTAAGCTTGAGGCGAGTGGGACAACATTTTGTGACGTGTGGGATGAATCCCCTTTTGAGGATACATAGTTCGTGAGTAAAATGAACACTGCTGGTTTGATGTAAATATTTATTATAATTTTAATAAGGGGACCTCTTTTAAACAATGGGACACTTAGGAATTTGTGTGTTACGTTAAAAAATACATATTTTGCTGTGACGGGTGGGACATCTAGTAAGCATTTTTTTGAACTCTTATAACTTCTTACAATAAACTTATTTTTCTAAAAGGTTACCAACATTTTAAAATTCATGAATTGTTCTTTCTTTTGGATAATTATTCTTTGCATTGTCACCTTTAGTACACGAGAAAAGCCTTGAAAACTTAATGCAAAAATATTACAGCATACTATGTATATTTGTATTTATAAAAATAAAATAGAGCAAAAAGTGAAAAATAAATCGATAAAAATCTATTTCTATAGCATTGTTCTACCTGCTTTACCGTTTTCGTAGATTTTAAAGACAATTTATGTAATTTATTTTTTTACCCGAGGTGTCTTCTTCGCTGGAATGACCCTACCGCTAAGTCATATAAGGAACCTAAAAATAATTTTAGATTCCCCCATCGAAAGCGAAGGCTCGGATGAATCTGCAGACATTAAAAAATGTGAAATCAAAGCTCAATTGAAGGTCTGTCTTAAAGAAAAGCGAGCTCATCTCGGTGAAAATCATCTTGATTGGTGGAGAACTAAAATACGACAGATCTGGCCCGCAAATATTTGAGCGATCCACCCCCCAGCGTTCCTAGTGAGCAATTGTTATTTTGAAGTATAATATGCCCCTTTTGAACTTTGACTACTAGATTAAAACACTGTCTAGGTTAAGTACTCCTTCAATGTTCTAGTAATTTACAAAATGTATAAAATTTTTTAATGGTATTCCTAACATTCGCATGCGCATTCGCGAATGTGAAAAATATGCCATTCGAAACATCCCTAGTATGTACCTAACTATAGATAGAGCCTCGAATAATTTTTATGATATATGAAGCAAGGTGTCATAGAGTGCAAAAACACCCTTTTAACTCTAGTATGACAATTATATTGTAATGCAAAAAATAACAAGATGCAGATTGTACATTGTGTTTATTATTGTGTGGAAGATTTATTTTAAGCAAAAATTTCAAATAACAACCAATTTGTTTACTGGTCGAGCCTCGCCGGGCAATATTGTTTTTATATAAGGATATGTTTTGGATTCTGGAAAAGCAAAAAATCTGCAAAAGCTGGGTTATAAAAGACGTAGACTTGAATTGACTTACGTAGAAACTCAGGAACGATTACTCAGCGAGTCACCTATTACCTTTTCTCTTTATTTTAATTCGCAGCACTTGTATTTGTACACGTAAAATTATAAACGTTTAATTTGTTTTTACACCAAAATGAATAGAAAATTACCATTAAAATAAATGTATACAGTAATCCAGATAGACAAAACCAAAAAAAAAAAATTTAAATACCCACTGGGAAAATCGGTAAGCACAGGCAAGCAGTTTTTAGCATGATAAAAACATTACATGGTAAATTCGTTCTCTCAATTCTTCGGCCATGATTCTTTTCTGACCTTTGCCGACACTTTAAAATCATATAAAATTGAAAATAAAAAAAATTAATTGTTCACAATTGTTGTTGTTTGAGATTGAAAATGAGAATGTGTGTGTGAGTTTGAGTTTTGAATTTAAAATTATATTGTTGGCAAACATCAGGCTGCCTCTCAATGGTTTTACCTTGTTATGATTTTATCATGGTTTTTAGTACCAAAATTGTCATCATGGCCAATGTCATCTACTAGTAAAGCGCAAAACGAACGAAAATTCCCTACATATAGGGATTTTTGGCTGGAAAAATGCGTACGTAGAAGGGCAGATTTTTTATATATCTTAAAATGTAGGGAATTTTTGAAATGTGAATAAATATTTGCATGATTCGGTCGTTTTTGCAAGAGGAATGTGTTGACTGCAGATCGTACAAATGTCCACAATCTATTTTTAAATTTAAGATGGCTAAAAACGTGTATGACCATCATTACAATTTCCTCATTTATGTTTTTTGCTTTTGATGTTTTTTTCATAAATACATTTTTTTATGTTTTCTTTTTTAATAAGCACATACTGTGAGTTATTTAAATAAAAAAGGTATGTATGTATGTGCTATATTGAAATAACAATATATAAGGGTATTTCCAAACTGACGTTATGTGACACTCGTATGACAAAATGTTACAAAAAAATACTAAAAAAGTAAAAATTTTAAAAACGTCTATTTAGATTTGCATAGCAATTCAATGGCCCCTTATTCAGTAAAAAAAATTAAACAGTATGAAGTGGATTTTGCCTTCGTTTACAAAATTGCAAAACCCTGCGAATTGGGCAAGACTATTTGTATAAAAGTTTTTGTAGTAATGTTGGAAATGTTTAAGGCTAATTTTCCAAGTTTTTAAATGTAGAAATATTTTCTGCTTTATGTTTAATCAGCTGAACTATCTGACGTGACGTTACCTGGCGTAACGTTATCTACTCAAATTTCCATTGAAAATTTTTTGTTAATATTGTTCTTGAACTTTTTCTTTTGACATAGGCGCCACCAGCGCCTTAACTTTTTTCAAATCTATGTCTTCTTACGTTCACTAAAAATAAAATTTCGTAAAAGTGCTACGAAAAACTTTCGTAGTCTTGGTTTTTGTACAATGTACGAAACTTTCGTTCATAGTACGAACACATTTTTCACAACGAAACAAGATTTTACGAACCATAGGTAAATATTACGAAAGGACTTTCGTAAGGCATTTTTTCAGTACAATTTACGAAATCTTACGTTTATTTTACGAAACACATTCGTAAAGCACTGAACAAATCTCTGTACGAATAATTTTGTATATTGTAGGAAGGCATTCGTAATATTTACGTATGGTTTTAAAATTTACGAAACCTACATCTCTGTATTCGTACAATGTACGAATATTTTCGTACAATATACTCAATTACCGGCAATTTAATATTTCATCGTATTTTTATGTATCGCGTGTCATTGCGGAATTACTTGTTGTCTGCTGTGAGGCGTATAATATAATTTTAAACGTCTTAAAAAGGGATTTGCTGGATAAAAAACAATACAAAATTAAATATTAAAGCTGTGGATATACTCTGCTTTATTTAAGCATACACTGTTTTTAACATCGCCTACGCTGCCGCTGCTGCAATGTGGGAATTGATAAATAGGCAATTTCATCAGTTACCTATCAGACTATGCCAGGAGCACTACTTAATGAAATTAAAAGTAAGTACATGAATGACTTTTCACTGAAACTTGCTTTTCAGATGCCTTATAATTTTCCTCTAATTTATAGTCGTTAAGGAAACAGACATCGATGAAGCTGCGAATCTGTCAAGTGCCTCTACATAAAAATATTATAATATTTAAGAAAGTAAAACCAGTATTTTTTATATTCTTTCATATTTTATATCTTATTATATTTAGTTTTGTTGAGTCTCATAGTATAACACTTTGCATTAATATACTTTCTTGAATGAAGCCTAAGCAATAAAAAAATATGTAGTATAGTACCTATCCGTATGCATATAAATAAAAGACAAACACTCAAATTCATAAAAAATAATGAAGACTTTAACTGCTTTATAAATCGAAAATTTGTATGAAAATGTCACTTTATAGAGGTCTATAAAGCTATTTTATTTTTTATGAATAAGGCCATTAAGTTTTATTATAGGTAAAATAACCTTTTTTATTAATTCTAAACTACAGTGTAGTCATAAAATTCTTCTTCTTCTTTCGTAGAACGTATGATTGCTTTTATTATTACNCTGCTTTATAAATCGAAAATTTGTATGAAAATGTCACTTTATAGAGGTCTATAAAGCTATTTTATTTTTTATGAATAAGGCCATTAAGTTTTATTATAGGTAAAATAACCTTTTTTATTAATTCTAAACTACAGTGTAGTCATAAAATTCTTCTTCTTCTTTCGTAGAACGTATGATTGCTTTTATTATTACATATATACTAGCTTATACCCGCGGGTTTCACCCCGCGCTTTTATACAAATATGAAAAATAATTTAATGATGTTAGATTTTATTTCTGTGCCCTTTTCGTTATAGCTCGTTATTTT
This sequence comes from Rhagoletis zephyria, assembly GCF_001687245.7. Lineage (NCBI taxonomy): Eukaryota > Metazoa > Arthropoda > Insecta > Diptera > Tephritidae > Rhagoletis > Rhagoletis zephyria. The sequence continues at coordinate 114,487 of NW_016157581.1, read as the reverse complement.
TTAAGCGAGTTAAAACTATGCAATTATAAAATCTCGTCTGCGCGCTAGGTATACGAAAGATATCAATCCCTCTAAGTTTACCTTAAAATGGTTCCAGGTATACGACGCGTGAACGTGTAACCTTCTTGGAGGTGCCACGGAGGGTTCTAATATTTCCAACTCAAATTTAGTAACCTGGCCTTGATAAAATACCACTTCTCATTACCACCAGTTATAGTAATTATTTTGTGTGTTAACGCTTATAAAAAGCACGTAATATAAAAAAATTATAATTATTGTTATTAGTAATACCTAAACTGCGAACTTTTACAAACCTACTTTGTAAAACGTTTGTTGGTATATATCTTAATGAAAATGCACACCAAATTGCTTAGATTGATGAGGAAACCCGACTTAGCCATACCGGATTAACTTGATTTGTGTGCACAGGGAAATTCCAGCATAACTTAATTAATCACCAAACCTGCTTGATCAAATTAAGAAAATAATTAATTTTTTAATCGCGGTTACGATTAACTGTTTAGTCAGATTAAAATTAATCATGATTAATTGTAATCAGATTGATTTTAATCGAATTAACTAACTGATTAAAACATCAATCGATTAATGCCATCATTGATTTCACATACATATCACTATACCAAGTTTCAGCTCTCTCCCACAAATACTTCCAGAGATATGTATGTAATATGAAAATTCCAATTTGTATGGGAGGGGCCTTGAGTTATCGGACTTACTTTCAGTCTAAGACCATCTTTCCGAAATCCGTAGTAAGTGTACTAAATTTCGTTCTGATCGGAAAACCGGTTAAGGAAGTTGCCTATTTTTCAATCTAGGTCATAAACCATCTTTGAGCAAAATTTCATTTTCAAACAGGTGGCAATTCTTAAAAAAGTAGCCTATTTTCCAGTCTAGGTCATAAGTTATCTGTGTGCAAACTTTCATGCAAATCAGTTCAGTCATTTACGCGTATTAATTTAATTAATCTTTCCTAATACGTGATAACTCTTAAAATAGTAGCCTACTTTCCAACATAGGTCATAAGCATCTCTGTGCGAAATGTCATGCAAATCTATTCAGTCGTTTCCGCGTATTAATTTAATAAAACTTTTTTAACAGGTGGCAACTCTTCCAAAAAATTAGCCTATTTTCCAATGTAGGTCATAAGCTATCTGCTTGCAAAATTTCATGCAAATCCGTTCAGACTTTTCCGCGTATTAACTTAATTAAACTTTTCTAACAGGTGGTAACTCTTAAAAAAGTAGCCTATTTTTCAACCTAGCTCATAAGCTATCTGTGTGAAAACTTCCATGCAAATCAGTTCACTCATTTCTGCGTATTAATTAAATTAAACATTTCTAACAGGTGGAAACTCTTAAAAAAAAGTAGCCTACTTTCTAACCTAGATCATAAGCTATCTGTGTGCCAAATTTCATGCAAATCCGTTTAGTCGTTTCCACGTATTAATTTAATTAAACTTTTTTAACAGGTGGCAACTCTTCCAAAAAATTC
>NW_016157581.1:110222-112889 GCF_001687245.7 Rhagoletis zephyria | reverse complement strand
GCCTATTTTCCACTGTAGGTCATATGCTATCTGCTTGCAAAATTTCATGCAAATCCATTCAGTCGTTTCCGCGTATTAATTTAATGAAACTTTTTTACTCTTAAAAACTCTTTAAAAAAAAAGTAGCCTATTTTCCAATCTAGGCCATAAGTTATCTTTGTGCAAATTTTCATGCAAATCCATTCAGTCGTTTCCGCGTATTAATTTAATGAAACTTTTTTACTCTTAAAAACTCTTTAAAAAAAAAGTAGCCTATTTTCCAATCTAGGCCATAAGTTATCTTTGTGCAAATTTTCATGCAAATCCATTCAGTCGTTTCCGCGTGATTATTTCCCAAACATCCAAACATACAAACTTTCACATTTATAATATTAGTAAGATTAAACAAAAGCGCTTAAAATTAACGATAAAAAACGAAATAAAAATGTTGTGTTATAATTCGTAATATGTTTTTTACAGTGTGGAGAATGAAAGCAATCGCACATTCTACGAAACAAGCGCAGATTTTACGAAAATAATTTCGTTACATATACAAATTATTTCTGTGCATTTTACAAAAATTTCGTAAAAAACTAAGAAATAGTACGAAATTCTTTAGTACGAATACATTCGTAAAATGTACTATAGATCTGATGCCCCATATTTTCGTAGTATGTACGAAAACGGTTTTGTACAATTAACGAAAACTTTCGTGGCTCAAAATGACGAAAAATTTTGTAAGATTTACGCAAGTCTTCGTTATATTTACGCAGATTTTGTTTTCAGTGTTTCAATTAAACATGCCAAATGTGAAACAAATCTGAGCATAAATACGGGTTTTCAAAATATCTCGAGGCGCCACCTAGCGGGACCATTTATGGCAAAAAAGCTTCTGCTTACATAACCAGTATATATTGTAAATAGCAGCCAATTCGGCCTATAAATAAGTCAGATATAGGACTTTTATTTTTTTTACGCGTAGACTTTTCGCTGGAAACACCCATATTTAAAACAAACCCGTAATTTTATTCAATCTATGTAACTGATTTAAGATTTTTAATTCTGCCTTAATAAGGTATAAGCCAGTTTTCAAAAAAATCTCGTTGAAAGCGAAGTTGAAATGCTTATAAAACCACCTCGTGTAGATGAGCTTTAAGTTTGAAAGTTTTTCAACGCTGCTGGAACAAAAATATTGTATGGAATTTCGTAGGGAATTTTTTGTTAGGGAAAAGTGAGATTTTTCTTAGGCGATGGTAGGGATTTTCGAAAAAAACATGTGGCTGCTGCTGGAACGCAACTATTACGTTGTCAGTTGCAAAATAACGTGCAGCCGAAGTTATGTCCAAGCGCCGAACTACTCCCGGCGACTGCTCTGCATTACACGTAACTTACTTTGTAAAGCGGCTCAGAAGTACGGTTGCCAGACGTACTGATTTTATGAGTACAGTACTGATTTTCCAACACTTGTACTGATTTTATTAATTTCTTCAATCAGTACGCTAATGTCCTGATTTTTTCAAAATTTGTACTGATTTGTACAGAATTACTGTAGGATTTTATTAAGGTTTTTACATAGCGCTGGAACTTTCTTAAACTGTACTGTAAAAAGTAAGAAGAAAATAATTTAATTATAGTTGACATATTTCAGATAATGTTTGATATGCCCAAGAAATTAATACAACAAAAAGATCAATCGTTTTATGGGCATGTTGCCGGGCCGTTGCATACATGTGTATAAAGCGAAACAACATCAAGCAAAAAATGTCGCATATACCAATGAATTTGCCGTTTTTTTGCCGTTAATTAGTTGTGGAAAAAATAATTTTGTCGCTCTGGTATTTTTTTTAGATATAATGTGTTTGCTGCCAGTGTTTTTGATTTTGTCGTTTAATTGTTTTTGGTTTAAACAGCCTTATTTAAAAAAAAATAGGGATCTGGAAAGCGGTTTAAAAATTGGTTAAAAATAATAAAAACAATTAATTTTTTTGTTGCATAATTTGCCGTTTGGCTTGTTTTGTGCATTAAAACTGTTTTTGATTTTGTCGTTTAATTGTTTTTTGTTTAAACAGCCTTATAAAAAAAAAATAGGGACTTGGAAAGCGGTTTAAAAATTGGTTAAAAATAATAAAAACAATTAATTTTTTTGTTGCATAATTTGCCGTTTGGCTTGTTTTGTGCATTAAAACTGTTTTTGATTTTGTCGTTTAATTGTTTTTTGTTTAAACAGCCTTATAAAAAAAAATAGGGACTTGGAAAGCGGGTTAAAAATTGGTTAAAAATAATAAAAATAATAAATTTTTTTGTTGCATAATTTGCCGTTTGAATTGTTTTGTGCATTAAAACTGTTTTTGATTTTGTCGTTTGCTTGTGATAAGAAAGCTTCTTAATTTTTTGAATTTTAACCATGGTGATTGTTGTTTGTTTATATTTCAAAGTGGTACATAAAGAAACCGGGTTTGCTTTTCTATTATGTTATTATCCCTTTCTTCTAAAAATTATTGAACATTGAAAAAAAAAATTGCAATTTTTTTTGTTTTTAATTTTTTTTTCAAAAGTAAACTAGCTCATCTTAGAACGGCAAAAAAACAGCAAATTTTGACATAAAGCCTAGTCGTTTAACTTTGAGTTTGGAGGGGTGCTTCGCTAACTTTATATAAAGTTAGCAAAACACCTTATATCTAAAAAAAT
>NW_016157581.1:101357-110197 GCF_001687245.7 Rhagoletis zephyria | reverse complement strand
AAAAAAAAAATAGGGACTTGGAAAGCGGTTTAAAAATTGGTTAAAAATAATAAAAACAATTAATTTTTTTGCTGCATAATTCGCCGTTTGGCTTGCTTTGTGCATTAAAACTATTTTTGATTTTTTTAAGANCATTGCCTGCCGAGGGACGACCGCTGTTAAGAAAAAACCTTTTTTCTATATTTTTTGCGATGTTGCTTTGACCAGGGTTTGAACCCAGGCGTTGCGGAGTGGAAGCGCGCACTGCTTACCACTACACCACAGCGGCCGACAGTGCTATTAGTTATCTCAAAAATAACCTTCAGTTTATTAACAATAAATTTGCCTATAACTTGCAATTCTTTTTTCACAATTTACTAACATTGTTAAACAGTTTTGCATAAGAGACATAGAGTTAGATACTCTTTTTAGCGAATTCTTAATCTTTCAAAGTTTTTGCGCAGTTAAAAAAAAATTAAAGCCATGAGGAAATATAGATAAAGTCCTTAAATATTGGTACTTTTCCATAGTTTGAAAAAGGATCAGTCCAGCGCCTTCGTCTTGACCTGCGGCCTGTGTCNAATACAACAAAAAGATCAATCGTTTTATGGGCATGTTGCCGGGCCGTTGCGTACATGTGTATAAAGTTAGCGAAACAACATCAAGCAAAAAATGTCGCATATACCAATGAATTTGCCGTTTTTTTGCCGTTAATTAGTTGTGGAAAAAATAATTTTGTCGCTCTGGTATTTTTTTAGATATAATGTGTTTGCTGCCAGTGTTTTTGATTTTGTCGTTTAATTGTTTTTTGTTTAAACAGCCTTATAAAAAAAAATAGGGACTTGGAAAGCGGGTTAAAAATTGGTTAAAAATAATAAAAATAATAAATTTTTTTGTTGCATAATTTGCCGTTTGAATTGTTTTGTGCATTAAAACTGTTTTTGATTTTGTCGTTTGCTTGTGATAAGAAAGCTTCTTAATTTTTTGAATTTTAACCATGGTGATTGTTGTTTGTTTATATTTCAAAGTGGTACATAAAGAAACCGGGTTTGCTTTTCTATTATGTTATTATCCCTTTCTTCTAAAAATTATTNATTAGTTATCTCAAAAATAACCTTCAGTTTATTAACAATAAATTTGCCTATAACTTGCAATTCTTTTTTCACAATTTACTAACATTGTTAAACAGTTTTGCATAAGAGACATAGAGTTAGATACTCTTTTTAGCGAATTCTTAATCTTTCAAAGTTTTTGCGCAGTTAAAAAAAAATTAAAGCCATGAGGAAATATAGATAAAGTCCTTAAATATTGGTACTTTTCCATAGTTTGAAAAAGGATCAGTCCAGCGCCTTCGTCTTGACCTGCGGCCTGTGTCGAGTCACAGCCGCTAAACTTAAACGTAGAATACGTGATATTATTAAGATCACATTCAAGTTAAAAACGGTACATGAAATATTCGTTTTGATTGTATTGAATTGAATCTAATAAATCAATATGAATTGCATAGGACGAGATTGGGAAATACATGTACATAAATACATTCATACATACCTTAACAAACAGGTTTCGTTTCTATATACATAAGTATGTATGAAAGTAGGTATATATATCTTACAAAAAAATTAAAACATGCTGAATTTCTTATGAATATTGGGAGCAGAGCTATCGTAGAAACGAAGAAAACTGGTAAAATATGGGTCAATAAAAATTTGAAAATATTCTTTACATTCCAGCAATCAGCTTACATAAAAAGTACACCGGAATTAAAAAAAAAATATAAATTTGTAAGAATTGTGATTTATCTTATGCTCAAATATATTAATTTTCTTTTTTTTTTGCGGGAGCCGCTGCTCTACCATTATGGGCGCCTGGTGGAAATTGGGAATTTTAGCGACCGTGTCGGCGGTCGTGGAGTACACTGAGAAAAATGTTAATGAGAAATTTAAAAATTTTGCGGCGGCCACCTGCTCTGCGATTATGGGCGTCTAGTGGAAATCGGGAATTTTAGCACCCGGACCGGAGGTCGCCGAGTACACTGAGAAAAATTTTAGTGGAAAATTTAAAAATTTTTGCGGGAGCCGCCTGCTCTACGATTAGGGGCGCCTGGTGGAAACCGGAACGGCGGTCGTCGGGCACACTGAGAAAAGTTTTAGTACAAAATTTAAAAAAATTTGAGGTAGCTTCCCGCTTTGCGATTGCGGGCGCATGGTGGAAATTCGCAACTTTAAAAACAGTACAGTACAATCAGTATACTGAGAAAAATTTTAGTAGAAAATTTCAAAATTTTGGCGGGTGCCGCCTGCTTCCCTTTTATAGTCGCCTGGTGGTAATTAGCAATTCTTAAAACCGGGACGGCGGTCGTAGATACACTAACAGGTCTATTCTGCACGTTACCGAAGATTTTGTAACGGGAAAATTTTATTACCAAAAAATGTTACCAGTTCTTGTCACCGCGATTCTAGGTACGTTGGTAATGCAGTTAAAATATTCAGCAATTCAGCTATAAAGAGTTGTGCAAATTCTGGCATTGCATATTTCACGGGGCAATACTTTGTTACCAGCTTATGAGATGGTAACAAAACTTACCGGTTACAATAGTGCACAGAATGCGAAAAGGGTTTAAAAATTGACAGGAACTTTATTCACCGGTTACAAACTTTTTATTACCAGCGCAGAATAGACCTGTAAGAAACATCTTTGTGGAAATTAAAAAATTTAGACATTTTGCAACGAAAACGCGGGTACGATAAAATGCGGCAATATGGGCTTCAAATGAAAGGATTTAAAAAGAGGTTTTAGTTAAGACTTTTTTTTTATGTAATTGGCATCTACATCTTGAATTATGAATAAAAGTTTTTGATATTTTTTACTTAACCATGTCTCTATTTTCGGGATGTTATAGTTATTTATTGATTTGGCGAATGCAGTTATATTATTCTAATAAACCTGAACTGATTAAAATACATTACATTATTGATATATGGATTTTTATCAGGACAAATATGTGTATTATGGTCTTTTTTGATAGCTCATATACTTACCAATTTTTTTCATAAAGATTAAACACCACCAACAAATATTTTGTACGCAAACATTTATTTATGCTTTGATTGTCATTAGAAAAATATTAAATTTATAGTTTTACTTAAAATAAGAACAATAATTACTGATAGCGTTAAAGAGTTTTATAAAGTTTTTATTCAATAAACACAGGACTGTGAAATCGCAATATACATACATATGAACGTCAAAACCCGTTTTCGATAATTTTTTTTTATCTGAAAGGTGGCATCTGGTTTAGTTAGAGAATATAAATAGGGAATACATACATATGAATTAAGTAAAATTAGATTTTTTAAATACGTGACAACGCTTCAAAATCAGTTCATAAATAAAGCATTTTTAAACCCATTTCGGTTGATACCGATATTTTTAATAATTGCTTTAACTTATAAAACAGGTAGCAGCCCTATTTAACATTCTAAATATTTAAACTAAGAATATCTTACCACCTTCGTTTCACGTCATATTTTAAATATTTAATTTAACTTATGCACATTTTAATTAGATTCTAAATTTAAAACAGGTGGCAACCCTATTCAAAATATTTTAAACCAAAACCTTGCTAAACCTTTTTTCGACTGACACACATATTGCGATACATAATTAAATTGTGTACGTTATTCCCTTAATTCAAGTAGTATTTTATTTCTAAAGCATATGGCAGTCCTCTTAAATAAAGTTCAGAAAAAAAATTTTACCTCATGGTGTAGTATTTGATTTAACTTAAACATAATTTGAATTTATTTTTTTTATCAGGTGGCAACTCTTTTTGAAAAAATAAGAAGTTATTGCAAATCCACAGGCCAAGCCCTTTATTTTGATACCTCATTTTGTAAAATCGAACGCACGATGCAGATCTGATACTTTCCCTCCTTTACTCTCATCCTTCCAGTCAAGTGTGAGTAAACATAAACCAGTTTCAGCAAGCGTAAGTAAACTACTTTACCTTCCGCAACTACTGCGCGTAAAAGGTATTTGCAAGTAGTGTATTCTTCTGGTAGTACTTCACTGCTCGGACTCAGCGTTGCCATTTTAGCCGTTTTCCGGCTAGATTTAGCCGGTTTTGATAGCAACTAGCCGGAGAAAATTCGATCTAGCCGGCAGCCGATTTGTTAGCCGGTTTGTAAAAAAAAGTTAGCCGTTTTTAGCCGATTTTACTATTTGCCTAATTTTCAGGTGCAAAAAGTAAACAAGTTGTTCGAAAGCAATAATGCAGACCCAATGAAGATTTTTAATGAACTCAATGTTTTACTTTCGCATCTATGCTCCCTAGTGGTTATTAGCGCGGACACATTTGATCCTATATGCTCCCCAATGGAACCATACCTTCCTCCATTTCCTCAGTTTTATCACAGTTTTGAAGAGTATTTAAAAACAAAAGTAAGCACAAACGCTTTTGACCACGAAGCCGAGAAAATAATTCGAGAAAATGGTCGCTATTTTATTATCACTTTAATAAAGGAATTACGCCAACGCCTCCCTACAAATATTGCCACACTAAAAAAAATTGACTTTTTTCGGTTGGAAATGCATTAAGAGTAATTAAACCAAAAGTATTTGTTCAACTACAGCAACAAAAACACAAATATAATGCCGACGAAATAACATCCATAGAGATGCAATGGCAACGGTTAACGTTACATACCTGGAGTAATTTAGACTCAACTGTAAAATTTTGGGCCGAAGTTTATCAATTTCGAAATGCCCTAGGAGAAAACCTTTTTGCTGACCTTTGCAACCTAGTTTTTAGTTTTCTTGTTTTGCCTATAAGTAATGCAGAAGTAGAGCGAATATTTAGTTCAATGAATATAATAAAAACTAAGCAAAGAAATCCAATGTGCGTTAAAACGTTAAACGCTATTTTATATATAAGATACGGTTTAAAACGTGAAGAAAAATGCTGCCATAATTTTACTGTAGATGACGATCTCTTAAAATTAATGAATTCAGGTGATATATACAATAGTGATTCATTTGATGATGAGGAATATACACTCGATATAAATTAATGGTGTTAACTAGTCTTTCGTTTCTTGCGATTTATTTAAATAAAGCATGTGAATTTTCACTAAAACATTTTAGCCGTTTTTTGCCAGAGTCTATGTGAAATTTCACTAAAACATTTTAGCCGTTTTTAGCCGTTTTTTTTTGCCAATCTAGCCGGTCGGCCCAAACAGTTCTGGCAACACTGCTCGGACTGCTAGCACATTGTGGAAGATCTGCCACTTTTTTGAGCATCTACCACACAAGGTCTGAAATCTACCACATATTCGCGGTTTTGATTAGTTTTATTTTTGCTCGACATAATTTTCTCAATTTAAGAGCAAAAGTTGTCCAACACGACAGGCAGAATGGGAGGATTAAATAAACTGTAAAATATGTAGTAAATTTTCTCAATATTCAATTTTTCGACAGGAAACGTGGTTTTATTGTGTTAAATTGCAAAATATATGATTTATAAAAAGAATTAATAGCGAAAATGTTAAGAAACGGCGATTTTTGTGAAAGTATTAGCAAATTTCAAAAGCGTTGTTTACTTTTACTTGAGAATTGTCAAAACCGGCAAATCCCTAGTAGCGGTTTCTGGAACGTGCCACATTTGTTCGCTACATAGTGATGTGATAAAAACAAAAGCTGACAGCACTCCGAAAGGCTGCATAAATCTTTCAAAATATGTTTGAAAAATATCTTGATTTGGAAGGAACCGCTTTACACTGTCAAGTAAAAAAATTGCCAAAAATGAACGCAATTTTTCGCAACTTCTTGCACTTTATTATCCTAAAATTGATTTTTTTTAGATTCTGATTAAAATGTTTGCAATTCCCCTAATTTTTTTTTTAATTTTTGTGCAAAGTTTGATCCAAAACCTGGGATCTGCCACATTTTTTTGAAATCTACAACATTTTTTTCCAGATTCTACCACACAAATTTTGTTTACGTCCGATCAATCTACTTGAGTATTTTCGAAGAAAACATACATATGTGGCACGATTGAGAGAAATAGAGGTTGCGCCCATCACGGTACCGCTATTCCTCTCTCAGTGAATTTGACAGAATCGTTGTTTGTATGACATCACACTTGTGCAACTTGTTTACGTTTTCCTTGCAACATTTTTTCTTCTTCCATTCTTGCTCACGTTTGGCATTTCTCTCTTGCAATTGCACCAGTGTGACGTCACACAAAAGTTATTCTCAAAAATCCTCTCTGATGGGCGCAATCTTGTATTCTATCCAGTGTTGCCACGGACAAATTATTTTACCTACCAAAAGTTCTACCAGAACCTACCAAAATTTTTTTTGAGTTTTTATTTTTTTCAATGTCAAGTTTATTAAAAATGTAATAGTAAAACTAAAAGAGCTAGTTCAATAAAACCAAATTAACTGCGTAAGCATTTCTTTTTTCTGTACAGGCTTATTCAAATGTATGTCTCTTTACACATACATGTTCAGCCTTTACCTGAGTTTCGCCCGAAAAAAAGTTCACGTGAAAATTTGTCATCTGTCCATGTAAATACGTGGAAAAGATAAGGCTCATTATTATTGTTAGTTATTATTATTATTACGTCAGGAATACTCGCGCTGCGACCTAATAAGATCTATTGTACTAAACCCGGCCCACAAAGGTTTCAGTACGTATCTAGAGAATCCCCATTTTATTCAAATGTTAGTTTAACTTGCAGTTTCATCTCAGGATGCCAGTACGAGTTCCAAGACTCTCCCGGCTAAGTTCAAGGAGTCGTTCGGAGTTCCCCCCTGGAGGAACTTATGAATCCCTTCGATTGTATCATTCCCTTTGACTTTCGCCACTTTTCTGCAATCTTCGTCCAAGTACNAGTATTTTTTCAGAGTTACTAGATACTTCGCCTTTCCTGGGAACTCAATTTCGGTCCTACCAATGTGGATCTAGTCAACTTGACTTTCCATATTTTGGTAAATGAGACAATGGTGGATTTCAGTGGGTTTATTGACAAGCGCTTTTCAGCGCTCCAGTCTTCAGCAATAGCGTTTTCTTTTCTCGAAATAATGTTGCATTTATAAATATGTAGTTTATCACAGCTTACAGTTCAGTTATATGTACGATAACCATCCGTTCTGTTTTTTGCAGGACCGTACTGTTATTTGAAGGTCTGTCCTGCGTAGTTTTTCAAATCAGTAAACCCCCAAAATGTACTGATTATTTCCAAGTGTCCTGCCTTTGTCCCGCATTTTCTTCGATATTTTAAAATTAACTTTTCCTAATCGAAATAAAAGTAGCGTCGATAACTAATTGATAACTAAATAAGGGTAAGCTGGTTTTGAAGGTTCAACCAGTCAATGCATTCTAAATTTTGTACGGTTATGGGCAATGGATGACGAGAAAATGAAGCCCAGCGTCAAATAAATCAATAACACTGTTCTACAAATTTTGTGGTAATCGCTTAAGAAAAAAAAAAATGTTTTCCAAGCCAATTTTCTTTTCAAACATGTTTTTTGAACAAAAAATTAAAATGCTAAAAATTATCCAATCATCATAAGCGACCTACAGTCCTCTTACAAAAATATATTACTTTGCCGATTTTGATGAAAATTAGCCGAAAAGCTCCTTAAACTACCCTATAGAAAATTATTAGTGTTACAAGCGACCAAAATCGAAAAAAGTGAAATTTCAATCATTTTCTTTTTACGGTAAATGAGAATCTTATGAGAAATGTAAATGTTACGAAACACAATCTGCACAAATTATATACTTTTGCAAAGGGTCCATCAAAACCTTTCGAGCTGTAGGTCGTTTCATGTTATATTGACGATTAACCGAAAAAAGTACTAAAAATTCGTTTTTTGAATAAATCTCGAAAACACTTCTTTGAAACCATGGGTATTTTTTTCGTGTTCAACGACCCTAAGTTTGCATTTAAAAATTTGCTTTGCAGAGGTTCGGGTATTTCGTGTAATATGCAATATGCCTTATTATAGTTTTGTATATATTCATTACAAAAAGATTAATACCAATGAAGCTAATGTGATTTATGTTTAAAGTTTAAAATTTAATTAATAATTAAGAAATATAAACTCATCGTTATTTGAATAGCGCACCCTTTTAATATTTATTAGTTACAGTTTTCCTTTTGTTTGTTTAATATTCATTAATTTTTTATAAAAAATATAGCATATTCTACGTCTAAATCCGATTTAAAAATTTTTTGAAAATTAAAAAAAAATAAACATAGAGGCGGCAATTGTTTTTGTTGACGGTGCTGCGCATTTTCTTCCATGTAAAAATTTTGTCAAGCATACTTTGTATGGAAGAAAATAAAAAATATATGTATGTATATTGACAATAATAAGGGTATACGTGTGTACTTACGAATTAGTTATATTTACATGTTTGCGGTCGCCGTTAAACGGACCCACCGGTGAAATATTCGTGTAATCAAGGTTGCTAGAATGTTAGGAGATACATATTTTCTATTTATTGCTATTAACTTTTATTGTCGCGGAACCTACCAAAATCCAATCTAGCCTACCAACCTACCAAATGGAAAAAAACCTACCAGTTTTGGTAGGAAAAGCCCATGTGTGGCAATAATGATTCTATCATTCTTGCATTTGTGGTATATGAATAAAACTATGGGCAGGGATGTAGTGGAGCGATGAAGAGAGTGACGAGCAAAACGTGCTTTCAATTAAAAAGGCCTGTATGCAGCTCTCAAGAAAACGGTCAAGAAAAATTTGCCATTATTTCGTGTGTGTGTCCAAGGAATTTTGACATTTTTGATACTTCACAGCCTGTTGCCTCACTCTTTCCTCAAGAAATAATG
>NW_016157581.1:85934-101332 GCF_001687245.7 Rhagoletis zephyria | reverse complement strand
CAGAAATATATGCCCGTTCCATCATTTCTTGAGGAAAGAGTGAGGCAACATGCTGTGAAGTATCAAAAATGTCAAAATTCCTTGGACACACACGAAATAATGGCAAAGTTTTCTTGACCGTTTTCTTGAGAGCTGCATAGAGGTCTTAAGGCAGTACGCAGTTCTTAAGAAATTTACTACGCTTTATACTACGGGTTTCTAAAGTTTTTTGTGAAAAAAGAGCACAAGGCAACCCAGGTTTGCAACAGAAATATATGCCCGTTCGCATTTTCTTCCATGTAAAAATTTTGTCAAGCATACTTTGTATGGAAGAAAATAAAAAATATATGTATGTATATTGACAATAATAAGGGTATACGTGTGTACTTACGAATTAGTTATATTTACATGTTTGCGGTCGCCGTTAAACGGACCCACCGGTGAAATATTCGTGTAATCAAGGTTGCTAGAATGTTAGGAGATACATATTTTCTATTTATTGCTATTAACTTTTATTGTCGCGGAACCTACCAAAATCCAATCTAGCCTACCAACCTACCAAATGGAAAAAAACCTACCAGTTTTGGTAGGAAAAGCCCATGTGTGGCAATAATGATTCTATCATTCTTGCATTTGTGGTATATGAATAAAACTATGGGCAGGGATGTAGTGGAGCGATGAAGAGAGTGACGAGCAAAACGTGCTTTCAATTAAAAAGGCCTGTATGCAGCTCTCAAGAAAACGGTCAAGAAAAATTTGCCATTATTTCGTGTGTGTGTCCAAGGAATTTTGACATTTTTGATACTTCACAGCCTGTTGCCTCACTCTTTCCTCAAGAAATAATGGAACGGGCATATATTTCTGTTGCAAACCTGGGTTGCCTTGTGCTCTTTTTTCACAAAAAACTTTAGAAACCCGTAGTATAAAGCGTAGTAAATTTCTTAAGAACTGCGTACTGCCTTAAGACCTCTATGCAGCTCTCAAGAAAACGGTCAAGAAAACTTTGCCATTATTTCGTGTGTGTCCAAGGAATTTTGACATTTTTGATACTTCACAGCATGTTGCCTCACTCTTTCCTCAAGAAATGATGGAACGGGCATATATTTCTGTTGCAAACCTGGGTTGCCTTGTGCTCTTTTTTCACAAAAAACTTTATAAAACCGTAGTAGAAAGCGTAGTAAATTTCTTAAGAACTGCGTACTGCCTTAAGGAAATTTGACTCAAGAAAATTTCTTAGCCATTTCTTGTACGTCATTTTATATGGAGTTTTTGCTTTTCTTGAGAGCTGCATACAGGCCTAAATGCTGATATACACACATAAGTACATAAATATGTATGTATGTGCATAAAAATGCACATATGTGCATAGATACGTATGCGCATACATACATATATAAGTGTCCGCATATATTTTTTCTCGTCACTTTCTCTGTCGCAGTGTTGCCGCCGCTCAAAGAACTTTCCAACCAAGATTAGACGAAAAAGTTACCAAATGCAAGGCAAAGTAACCTTTTTGTTAAAAAAGAAAAAAATTTTTTTTTTGCATTTTTGAATGGTATTTCCCTTGAACCTACTTGCTATAAGATTATTATTATTAATCTTAACTTAAATTATTATTATTATTTATTGTTAGCGTAATATAAAATATTAAGCACACTAGCTACCAGGGCCTACGGTGTGTTTTTTTTACAAATTTAAATATCTTTTTATGTAAATTTACATACGTAAGTGGAGTTACGTTACATAAATGCCTATGTATTTATTAGTCTGAACATGCTATATTTTAAATATTAATACTGAAATTACTGTAGTTTATTTCATTTAGGAGGAGAGATGGTGGTGTTGAATCAAACGCTTGCGTACGTATAGTATTTAAGGCTTGACACTCATATATCGTCGTTTAAAGTACAAAACCGCGTATCAACAAAATGCAAAACCGCGTATCAAAATAATGCAAACCCGCGTATGTGAGGTTGCATGAATTATTTTCTAGAGAGTAAAAACACTCATATTTCAAAATGGTTCTCTTTTTTGTAAAGCAATAGCACTTCTGGCTAGTATATTTCAGGACTAATGGATAAGGATTGAGCCAAAGCTTGTGTGAGTAAATCCAATTTTTGGCAGCCAATGTCAGTTACGCGGTTTTACACAATGACGATACGCGGTTTTGTACTTTAAACGACGATATGTTTTGCAGAGGGATATTCTTGACAAAATGGGCATGAAGCTGGACTTGCGCCGTTGAGGAGGTGGCCATGCGACAGCCTTGTATGTCCAAGACGAAGGCGAAGGAATATGCTGATTTCCCGTCTGGATAAACTATAGTGATAAATGGATTTTTTGCAGTTCGGATTTATTCCTGTGTATCTATGCTGAAACTTCGCCCATTCCACCATTTTTGAGTTGCGCCAGTGCATAAACAAGTTTTTCTTCAAGTCCCTGGGACATGATGTCATGAAANACGGCCGCTGAACTCGGCTTAAGCGGCGGCTTAGACAATGTCAATTGACTTTATTTCGCACCAGGGAGGGAAATAAAGTCAATTGACCTTATCTCCATTGACCTTATTACCTGTCACCGGCTATTGGCACACCAACCGTAAATTGCAAGGCCATAGTCTATTTTTGACAGGAAAAATGCTCGTGTTACATCTAGTAGTGTGTTAGGGTGAATGCAGAGGNCTTTGTGCCCAGGAACCCAGAAAATTTTTAGTTTGTTCTGATGTTTGATGCGTGTATCTCTAATTTGATGAATAACCAAGTAAATATTCCTAATAGCTGCTATTACAGACATGCTGTCCGTAGAAACCACATACTTCCCTTTGTTTCTTGTTGCGAAATCTACCGCTTCCTTTATGGCAATTGCTTCAGCCGTAAAAATAGAATAGTGTGACGGCACACACCCGTCACTGATGAGTGTACCATCAGGATGAACGACAGCGAACGTGGTGTTTTGAACAGATTTGGAGCCGTCAGTGAATATTGGGGTCCAGTTTACAAGCTCATGGTTGTTCAACTCTTCCAAAAAAAGCCTTTGGAAAATAACATTTCTAGTTAGAGTTTTTGAATGCACGTTCAAATTACTATTTAAAGAGTTTGTCTGCAAAAGCCATGGTGCCTTACAGCTGATTTTTTTACAAGACAACGGTATTTGGATGTTTAGCTTTTTGCAAAGTGATACACAGCGTCGCATGGTTGACACCGTTGAAAATTTACGTTTGTGTCTGGAAGCATACTTGAAAGTATCAAAAAGCGTTTTGTTTGTGGTATTCAGTAGTTTAGCAATTAATTTGTATGATATTAGGTCCCTTCTTTCCGAGATGGTTGGAAGTCCAGCTTCAGCCAATATGCATTTTACGGGTGTCGTTGGAAAGGCGTTTAAACTCCGACGGACAGCTGTATGATACGGTGCTTGGAGAAGTCTTAGGTGGCTATTGGCACACCAACCATAAATTGCAAGGCCATAGTCTATTTTTGACAGGAAAAGTGCTCGTGTTACATCTAGTAGTGTGTTAGGGTGAATGCAGAGATGCTTAGACGATAAATATTTAATAATATTGAGCCTGGTAGCTAGATTTTTTCTTACAATTAAGCAATGTTCCTTAAACGTAAATTTCGAATCGAAAGTTACACCAAGAATTTTTAAATTTTTCGCATTTGAAATTATTGTGCTATCTACATTAACGTTTAACGGACTGCAGTTTCGCTTGCGACATATATGCAGTATTTTACACTTTTGATAGGCTAGGGTTGTTCCCGATCTCAATCCCCATCGTTTTATTTCATTTAAGAGTTTGGAAAACTCGTTTTGAATCATTGCTGTGTCTTTGCTTTTTGTGTAAAATACTGCATCGTCCGCATAGATATCNCAATTGCTTCAGCCGTAAAAATAGAATAGTGTGACGGCACACACCCGTCACTGATGAGTGTACCATCACGATGAACGACAGCGAACGTGGTGTTTTGAACAGATTTGGAGCCGTCAGTGAATATTGGGGTCCAGTTTACAAGCTCATGGTTGTTCAACTCTTCCAAAAAAAGCCTTTGGAAAATAACATTTCTAGTTAGAGTTTTTGAATGCACGTTCAAATTACTATTTAAGAGTTTGTCTGCAAAAGCCGTGGTGCCTTACAGCTGATTTTTTTACAAGACAACGGTATTTGGATATTTAGCTTTTTGCAAAATGATACACAGCGTCGCATGGTTGACACCGTTGAAAATTTACGTTTGTGTCTGGAAGCAAACTGGAAAGTATCAAAAAGCGTTTTGTTTGTGGTATTCAGTAGTTTAGCAATTAATTTGTATGATATTAGGTCCCTTCTTTCCGAGATGGTTGGAAGTCCAGCTTCAGCCAATATGCATTTTACGGGTGTCGTTGGAAAGGCGTTTAAACTCCGACGGACAGCTGTATGATACGGTGCTTGGAGAAGTCTTAGGTGGCTATTGGCACACCAACCATAAATTGCAAGGCCATAGTCTATTTTTGACAGGAAAAGTGCTCGTGTTACATCTAGTAGTGTGTTAGGGTGAATGCAGAGATGCTTAGACGATAAATATTTAATAATATTGAGCCTGGTAGCTAGATTTTTTCTTACAATTAAGCAATGTTCCTTAAACGTAAATTTCGAATCGAAAGTTACACCAAGAATTTTTAAATTTTTCACATTTGAAATTATTGTGTTATCTACATTAACGTTTAACGGACTGCAGTTTCGTTTGCGACATATATGCAGTATTTTACACTTTTGATAGGCTAGGGTTGTACCAGATCTTAATCCCCATCGTTTTATTTCAATTAAGAGTTTGGAAAACTCGTTTTGAATCACTGCTGTATCTTTGCTTTTTGTGTAAAATACTGCATCGTCCGCATAGATACTTATGTTAATGGTTTTGCTAAACACTATTTTGTTTAGCTGCTCGAATGCTATCATGAATAAAACTACCGATACACATTGCCGCCTAAGTGGGCAAAAATCGAAAAATTCGTTATCTGCAATGTGAACGGGTTTGGTATTTTTGAAAAGACAATTTATCCGCTAAAAAGAATTAAACAGAAATTTCCCTAAAAAATTAATTTACACAGAAAAAAATTTCAAAAATATATTCTTTGAAATAAAATTTTGGTTTGACGTTTCTTGTTTCCATATAGATAGTAGAGAATTACATGAATTAAAATTTTGAAATAAAATTAAACAAGGGTGTCCCTGCGGTATTCCAGGAAAACAATTTTGTTAAACAAAATTTAACAAATGCTAAATTTTTATGGAATGAATAAAAAATATATGTAAAAATATAAAAAATCTTTTATTATTTTATTAAATAGTACGGGCTTTTAGCTTTCAAAAGAAGAAATAAAAACCTGCTCATTTGTTGCACTTTCTGAAGTAATGCGTTTTTCACTAATGCATAAAATAATTTTTTATTTTCTGTCAGTGCCTTGAGATCTGCACGATTCGCTCCATTTTCAATAATGAAGTGTCAGATTAAAAAGCTTGACCTGTGGACAATAAAAGGTTTATTCTTGTTTAAAGAGTTGCCACCTGTTAAAAAATTAGATTGTTAAAAAATTAGATTCACATTTTTTCATAAGTTAAATGAATTATTAAGAGATGGGTATCAATCGAAGTGTGTATTAACTACATGTAAAGAGTTGCCACCTGTTTAAAAAATCAAACTCCACTTGAATTAAAGGAATTAGGTAATTGAAATAGATAGGTGTCACCATAAGGGAGTCAGGCGAAAGAGGGTTAAGAAGGTTTTGGCTTAAAAATATTACGAATAAGATTGTTACCTGTTTGTAAAGTCGAATTTAGTTAAACTAAAATAATAATTACGTCAAGCCATAGGATTACACCATCGTATTTGTTATTTTATTACAAATACATTCATTGTCAATTAGTGATTTGTTCTGATTACACTCCTTTTAAATTACTGGACTCTTAAATTAACTCAGGAATGTTTTTACTCTTCACTTATTTCTTGCTAAATATGTCAAATTTTTTCATTTGACTGATACTCATATTGATATACATATTTCAGTTACCCTATTCCCTTATTTAAAGTAAATTAGATTTTTTAAACATGTGGCAATCCTTCTACCTGTCGTTTAGAAGTAAAGTATTTTCAAAACTAGTTCAATCGATACCCACATTGTAATATTTAATTCATTAAACTTAATAAATAATTTTAATAAAATTAGTCACAGGTGGCAACCCTTTTCAAATATAAAAAACTTTATTGCATATCTACAGGCCAAGCCCTGTCATTTGACACCCCACTTTTGAAAATAGAACGAACTATATGTATATACCTATGTAAAAGCCACAAGAACCCAAATTTTGAACTTCAAACTGCATTTACAGTGAAACTATGAAAGTTATCCAAAAACAAATTGCATTTTTGAATGCGTCCTCAATTTTACTAAGAAGCGGATTTTCATTCAAATCCGTCCGTAATTCTATTTTTGCCCACATTTTATATGGAAGGGAAGCACTGTGCGATACCATCTTGAACCTTGTGGAATTCCGTTCATTAGTGGATAAGATTTAGATAACACACCGTTGACCTTAACTTTGAAGCACCGTCCGGACATAAAATACTTTATGATGTGAAATACTTTTGAACCAACTTTCCAGTTCTTTAACTGTTCCAGGACAATGTGAACACCGATGCGATCGTAAGCTCTCTCAAAGTCTGTGGCCAACAACGTGACGTGGTTTTTTGTTGAAAGTGCATCTGCAATGAAATGTTGTATATGTAGCAATGCATCAACAGTCCCGTGATTTTTTTTAAACGCAGTTTGGTTGTGACTAACTAGTTTATTTTTTACGATAAACCACATTAGCCTTTTGGCTAGCATTTTTTCAAAAACTTTACTTAGACACGACAAGAGAGAAATTGGACGATAAGCGGCCACAGAATCCGGGGGCTTATTGGGTTTCTGGAGAGGAATAATTAGAGCGAAAAGCTATATAAAGACAATACTGTTTGTTTTGCTCTGGGTGGTAGGTTCCGAATCATCGGGTATGATATGCGGTCGAATCCCGGAGTTTTCCCTTTGGCATGCTGAAGAGCAATTTCTAGTTCCAAGATAAAAAGTTAACTTCTAGGCTCATGGCATCTACTGAAATTTTAAGAGGAGAATAAGTTTGACTCAATGTAGTTTGCTTTTGGTTTACGTATTCGATTGAAAATTTTGAGTTTCTTGCATATTCGGACCACGCCGAAGCAAAGGAGTCAGCTATTTCTGGCGCTGAGGTTAGAAGCGAATTATTGTGACTTATGGCAGTTATAGCAGCTGGGGGAGTACCAGTAAGGGCCTTAATATCAGCCCATACTTTCTTTGGGGAGGAGTTTGGATTAATATTCGCTGTGAATAGCCCAATCGATTTTCGTTTTACTACCTTAACTGCACGTTTGAAACGCGCATTTGCTTTTTTATAATTTACGAGGTTGGACACTGTGCAAGAGCTCTCGTTTAGTCGCTCGTAACATGCTTAGCTCGCTACTCCAGCACGGGGTGCAAGACCTTGAGGCCTTTGGGTTACTCTGAGGTATAGACTTGTTTGCTGCTACCCGTATAGCTTTTGTTACATTTGCAGCTAACTGGTGAACATTTGTTTCGTGCCCAGTGCGAAAATGGTCTAAACAAACTGAATGAAAAAGGGCCATTCGGCAAGGTCTGATAAAAATTTGGGCAATTTTTTTTTAAATTTTACGATCTGAAATCGTTTTGAAACTCGATTAAAATGGGATAGTGATCACTCCCATACAATTCGCTAAGAACTTGCCATGTTAATTTAGGGCTCAAGCCTGATGCTACCATAGTATTGTCGACGTGGGTAAACGTATTATGCGTAGATAGATGAGTAGGGGAGCCATTATTGAGAACAACCAAGTTTTCGCTTAAAATCATATCTTCTATTAGAGTTCCCCTTGGGTTAGATTTGACCGAACCCCAGAGTGGGCTCCAAGCATTGAAGTCGCCGAGAAATAGAGGGGGAAAGCGGTTTTGTCCGAGTAAACCAGTAAGGTCACTGCAGTAAAGCTTTGTTTTGGAGGAATGTATGAATTAATTATCGTAATAGGGGGACTTAGGCATATATCTATACCTACCGATTGAATGGGAGAATTATATGTTATATATGTATGTGGAATGTTACTTTTAATTAACAATGCAATACCTTGTTTTGAAACATTATTGTTACTATTGTTAGAAAAATAGCCATTGTATGTTTTGGGAACAAATTCCATTGTATTATTCTTAAAGGCATTCAGCAGTAAACAAATAAAAATGTGATATATTGTTTAGACTTAAATTAATAATTAGATAAACTTAAGTTAGTTGAACTGTATGAGTCATTGTTGATATTTCCATGTGTTACAAATCCAAAATTTGATGTTGTAGTGGGCGTATCAATTTCCATTGTACAGTTTGGAACGTCTAGTGTGCTTATGTTTTCTGTGTTCTTGTTTTCCATTATTCTTTGCTCGATCGATGACAAAATTGACAAGAGATTTGTTGATATTTGCTCAGGTTTTTTGCTTTGCTGCTTTTTGTTTTCTGGGATGGTGTTATTCTCTCAGAGTTCGTTGTCGTTGTTGTTGTGGACGATTTTATATTTTCATTTTCGGTGCTAGAGTTAGTAGTGGAATTGTTGTTGAGTGTTATTGAGTTTGGGGTAATTGCTGTACTGTTTTCGTTTCCTTTAATTCTGTTGGCGAATGTGGATAAATTTTGCACTTGAGGTGGATTTTGTGTTCTGTAGATCTTGATAGCATCATGCATTGAACATTTCTTATCCGTTTTGATCTTTAATATGTCTTTCGATTGCTGGTATTTCGGGCAATTTTTTGAAGAAGCTGCATACGGGCCGAAGCAATTTGCGCAAGATATTCTCGTACACGACGTTTGGTGGTAGATGAGGTGGTAAGTTGCAGGAATCGCAGGCGGGGGGATTCTTGCAGAAATTCTTGGTGTGTCCCAATTTTTGAGACAATTTATAACGCAGGGGATTCGGCAAATATGGTCGCACTGTGGTGACTTCCCAAGCTATATTTATTTTGTCTGGCAAAAAATAGCTATCGAATGTAAGAAGGTGAACCTCAGAAGGCACAGCATTTCCTTCGACTATGCGGGTGAATTTGTGAATTCCGACTACATTGTACTCCTTTAGACCCTCTATTATTTCGTCAACAGGAACATGGTTGAGGTATGGAGCATATATTGTCCCTTTAACATAGTTCAGGTTTTCATGCAATTTACATTAAATTCTGCAAATACCCGGTAGTGTATGGGCAGCCAAGAACTTGTTAGCTATCTCTTTGGTTTTCACCAGTAGTAGCAGACTCCCATCACGCAATGGCGTGATTTTATTTATTCCATTATTGATTGCTAGTAAAGCTTTATGCACTGCGATTATCGAATACGAGTTAGTTGGCTTATTTTCATCGACGGCTTTTATTATGAGGAATCTAGGACTGTCTTTTCTGGTCACTGGTAACTAAAAGAATTCTTCAGTAATAGGATTAATTTTCTTTCTTTTCCCGCGAGGGGTTGGAGACAACAGGGCAAAGCTATTGTCCCCGAAATGAAAGGCCCCATGGGCCATTGCGATGAAAAATTGAAGAGTTTTACCACGTGTGAGTTTGAGTTGGAGTATAATATAGGAAAACACCGACAAACTATACGGTGCTTATATGTAAACACGAAAGAAGGTGAAAAGAACACGCACTGATAACAGTTGTCCGATAGCGACCGGTCGTATTGAGTAATAGACGGTGACTGTAACTGTCGTCGATAGCGCTAGCGAATTTAACGCAAATCCCAATTAAATTCTTATCTTATTCTGGCTGGACTTGGTCTATTTCTATAAAATGTTAGTTATGTCTTTGCATATGTACATGTATGTTCGACGACTGAACTGCCTTTCTTGCTGCGTTAGCAAATATAAATTTTGGCAAGTTATGTACGCACAAGGAGAAACAGCGATTGACGCATTGCAGTTAGCTAATAAATGTAATAGGCATATACAGGTACATAGAACATACAAACATACATACAACTTAAAACTGCTGCGATTAAATGGTAAATGAAAACAACGATAAATACTGCAGCGGCTTGAAATACATAAGCCTAGATAAATAGGAGTTTGACATTTATGTACATACGAAGCACAAACGAAGATGAAAAGGACAAAGTGAAATATGCAAATCATACCGTATGAAGTAGTTACTTTGACAAACGTTTTAAACATATAAATGAAATCAGGCACTTTTGTCAACATATTGAATGCGGGCTGGCTGCAACATCCCCGGCCCCGTGAATCAACCCGATTCATCATTTTCAATGTCCAGGATCGCCAACTTGGATACTGCGCGTTGCTTTACACCACCAGCTGTTCGAACGTCAACTCGCCTGACTTCGCCATCACGCCCAGGATTAATTCGTTCCACTCTGCCACGGCACCATTCACGTCTCGGTACATGGGGATCGCATATGAAAACTAAATCGCCTTCCTGCACCGCTTTGATTCGTTGGCACCACTTCATTCGACGAGTTAAGTGGTCTCTCAATTAGCGGGCAATCCGCCACTGCTGGCGCAAAACACAAACCTTTTCGAGGACGTTGTCTGGGATAGGAGGCTGCGCGGTATTTGGCCTACCTAAGAGAAAGTCGTTAGGAGTCAAAGGCTGCTCTTGGTTAACGTCTATTGGCAAATGCGTGAGAGGCCGAGAAATAACAATGTTTTCCGCTGCAATTAGAAAACAGTTGAACGTGTACTCCCGAGGCGAGGTCTCCTTTAGTGTCTCTCGAAGAACTCGTTTAACGCAATGAACTAACCTTTCCCACGCCCCTCCTTCTGCTAGATTATATGGCGAATTAAAAATCCACTCGACACCTCTCCGCGACAATTCGTCTTGTAAGCGAGCGCAGTCAAACACCTCGTTAGAACGCTTCGCCTTTTTATCAGCTCCCACAAAATTTTTCCCATTGTCAGAGCGTAGACGAACAGGCACACTACGGCGATTTATAAAATTGCGAATTACGATGATGCAGGAATCGGTGCTCAAATCGTGAGCCAACTCCAAGTGTACGGCTCTCACAGTCATAAATAGAGCGACCCATCTTTTGATTGATAACGGTTACCGGGCCAAAATAATCCAGACCCGTATAACTAAATGGCCTTACCTACGGCGTAAGTCTGTCGGCAGGCAGTGGTCCCATCAGTGGTGCTTCCGGCTTGGCTTTGTTTAAGCGGCAAACTGCAACTTGCTATCACTCCGCGCAACAAGTTTCGTAATCGTGGGATCCAATATTTGCGACGAATTTCACATATAGTTGCTTCTGAGCTCTGATGGCACATTATACTATGGTAGTGCGCTGCGACGAGTCTTGTCAAATCGTGATTCGATGGTAATATGAAGAAGACCCTTCTCGAACTTATCGGAAGCTAACTGGCATTATCTATGCGACCTTTTACGTGGAGAATGCCTTCCTCGTCTATGTATGGCGAGAGCTGTAGAAGCGTACTAGTGCCTGCGATGTTTTGATTGCTCTCAATCTGCTGGATCTCTGTAGCGAATGCTTCGCGCTGAACGAGGCGGCATAGTATTCCCTACCACACAAATTTTGTTTACGTCCGATCACTGTACTTGAGTATTTTCGAAGAAAACATATATTTGTGGGACGATTGAGAGAAATAGAGGTTGCGCCCATCACGGTACCGCTATTCCTCTCTCAGTGAATTTGACAGAATCGTTGTTTGTATGACATCACACTTGTGCAACTTGTTTACGTTTTCCTTGCAACATTTTTTCTTCTTCCATTCTTGCTCACGTTTGGCATTTCTCTCTTGCAATTGCACCAGTGTGACGTCACACAAAAGTTATTCTCAAAAATCCTCTCTGATGGGCGCAATCTTGTATTCTATCCAGTGTTGCCACGGACAAATTATTTTACCTACCAAAAGTTCTACCAGAACCTACCAAAATTTTTTTTGAGTTTTTATTTTTTTCAATGTCAAGTTTATTAAAAATGTAATAGTAAAACTAAAAGAGCTAGTTCAATAAAACCAAATTAACTGCGTAAGCATTTCTTTTTTCTGTACAGGCTTATTCAAATGTATGTCTCTTTACACATACATGTTCAGCCTTTACCTGAGTTTCGCCCGAAAAAAAGTTCACGTGAAAATTTGTCATCTGTCCATGTAAATACGTGGAAAAGATAAGGCTCATTATTATTGTTAGTTATTATTATTATTACGTCAGGAATACTCGCGCTGCGACCTAATAAGATCTATTGTACTAAACCCGGCCCACAAAGGTTTCAGTACGTATCTAGAGAATCCCCATTTTATTCAAATGTTAGTTTAACTTGCAGTTTCATCTCAGGATGCCAGTACGAGTTCCAAGACTCTCCCGGCTAAGTTCAAGGAGTCGTTCGGAGTTCCCCCCTGGAGGAACTTATGAATCCCTTCGATTGTATCATTCCCTTTGACTTTCGCCACTTTTCTGCAATCTTCGTCCAAGTACGCCTGCCCCAGTACTCCCGTTATCCATCTTCAATCCGTCTTCAATCCAATCGGGATGATCCAGGAATGGCTTGAGAACCTCCAAATGACCCCGAAGACGGTACTGCTTGGAATCACGTCCATTCCAACAGCATCGAGAATATGCTATCTTAATTAATTATGTATACATAAACTATTTTATAGCTTAGAAGGGAAATTGTAACAGGTTAACTTATATTAAGCTTTAAATTTACTTTTATTTTATATTAATTTTGCAATACATATGACAAATGTATATACGTGAATAGATATAGGTCAAATGACTGTAATAAATAAATAAATAAATACAATAAAATAGATCTCCACTTTTCATGCTGATCGTATTGAGCGTTCCAGCAGCCCTGCTTTTCAATCAGAATAGACAAAGCAGGAGTGCATGTAATGACGCGAAGGGCATCCGTTAGACAGGTGCGCATAGCTGCTGTGATGACCAGGCGGACCAATCGGTGCAGCTTGCTCTAGGTGGGACTCGCGTTTACTTGCTTCGCTTTTGGCCACCAGGCCAGTGCCGCATATGTAACAACGATTTTTACTACCGTTTTGAAAGATGGGTACGCCAGTTTGGGTGATATTCGCTAAGTCTTACCATGAAGTGTCTGGCAGGCCCTTCGAGAGATGTTTGTTCCAAATGAGTATTTTTTCAGAGTTACTAGATACTTCGCCTTTCCTGGGAACTCAATTTCGGTCCTACCAATGTGGATCTAGTCAACTTGACTTTCCATATTTTGGTAAATGAGACAATGGTGGATTTCAGTGGGTTTATTGACAAGCGCTTTTCAGCGCTCCAGTCTTCAGCAATAGCGTCTTCTTTTCTCGAAATAATGTTGCATTTATTCTGCCCTGCATCAGGGCTGTCAAGCTTTCGAGTTCTTTTATCAATATCTTCACATGAATATTGCGTTCTCTTTCTTTAAAATGTTGCACCCTGATAAAGTTGCATATAGGAATGTTAGATTTTTTTCGAGAAAAGAAAACGCCATAAATATGTAGTTTATCACAGCTTTACAGTTCAGTTATATGTACGGTAACCATCCGTTCTGTTTTTTGCAGGACCGTACTGTTATTTAAAGGTCTGTCCTGCGTAGTTTTTCAAAACAGTAAACCCCCAAAATGTACTGATTTTTCCCAAGTGTCCTGCCTTTGTCCCGCATTTTCTTCGATATTTTAAAATTAACTTTCCTAATCGAAATAAAAGTAGCGTCGATAACTAATTGATAACAAAATAAGGGTAAGCTGGTTTTGAAGGTTCAACCAGTCAATGCATTCTAAATTTTGTACAGTTATGGGCAATGGATGACGAGAAAATGAAGCCCAGCGTCAAATATATCAATAACACTGTTCTACAAATTTTGTGGTAATCGCTTAAGAAAAAAAATGTTTTCCAAGCCAATTTTCTTTTCAAACATGTTTTTTGTACAAAAAATTATCCAATCAACATAAGCGACCTACAGTCCTCTTACAAAAATATATTACTTTGCCGATTTTGATGAAAATTAGCCGAAAAGCTCCTTAAACTACCCTATAGAAAATTATTAGTGTTACAAGCGACCAAAATCGAAAAAAGTGAAATTTCAATCATTTTCTTTTTACGGTAAATGAGAATCTTATGAGAAATGTAAATGTTACGAAACACAATCTGCACAAATTATATACTTTTGCAAAGGGTCCATCAAAACCTTTCGAGCTGTAGGTCGTTTCATGTTATATTGACGATTAACCGAAAAAAGTACTAAAAATTCGTTTTTTGAACAAATCTCGAAATCGTGTTCAACGATCCAAAGTTTGCATTAAAAAATTTGCTTTGCGGAGGTTCGGGTATTTCGTGTACAGTAATATGTAATATGCCTTATTATAGTTTTGTATATATTCATTACAAAAAGATTAATACCAATGAAGCTAATGTGATTTATGTTTAAAGTTTAAAATTTAATTAATAATTAAGAAATATAAACTCATCGTTATTTGAATAGCGCACCCTTTTAATATTTATTAGTTACAGTTTTCCTTTTGTTTGTTTAATATTCATTAATTTTTTATAAAAAATATAGCATATTCTACGTCTAAATCCGATTTAAAAATTTTTTGAAAATTAAAAAAAAATAAACATAGAGGCGGCAATTTTTTTTTGTTGACGGTGCTGCGCATTTTCTTCCATGTAAAAATTTTGTCAAGCATACTTTGTATGGAAGAAAATAAAAAAGGGTGCGCTATTCAAATGACGAGGACTGTATATATGTAGTATATTTTTGTTATTTTTATACTACGCAATTATATGTAGGTAACTTTTTTGAAAAATTGTCCTGCATTTTCAAAATATATTTGTGGTCACCATAGTTATATGCGGATGTTCATATTGCATAGTATATTGGCAACAATAAGGGAATACGTGTGTACTTACGAATTAGTTATATTTACATGTTTGCGGTCGCCGTTAAATGGACCCACCGGTGAAATATTCGTGTAATCAAGGTTGCTAGAATGTTAGGAGATACATATTTTCTATTTATTGCTATTAACTTTTATTGTCGCGGAACCTACCAAAATCCAATCTAGCCTACCAACCTACCAAATGGAAAAAAACCTACCAGTTTTGGTAGGAAAAGCCCATGTGTGGCAATACTGATTCTATCATTCTTGCATTTGTGGTATCTGAATAAAACTATGGATAGGAATGTAGTGGAGCGATGAAGAGAGTGACGAGCAAAACGTACTTTCAACTAAAAAGGCCTGTATGCAGCTCTCAAGAAAACGGTCAAGAAAAATTTGCCATTATTTCGTGTGTGTGTCCAAGGAATTTTGACATTTTTGATACTTCACAGCCTGTTGCCTCACTCTTTCCTCAAGAAAT
>NW_016157581.1:82131-84679 GCF_001687245.7 Rhagoletis zephyria | reverse complement strand
CCTGGGTTGCCTTGTGCTCTTTTTTCACAAAAAACTTTATAAAACCGTAGTAGAAAGCGTAGTAAATTTCTTAAGAACTGCGTACTGCCTTAAGGAAATTTGACTCAAGAAAATTTCTTAGCCATTTCTTGTACGTCATTTTATATGGAGTTTTTGCTTTTCTTGAGAGCTGCATACAGGCCTAAATGCTGATATACACACATAAGTACATAAATATGTATGTATGTGCATAAAAATGCACATATGTGCATAGATACGTATGCGCATACATACATATATAAGTGTCCGCATATATTTTTTCTCGTCACTTTCTCTGTCGCAGTGTTGCCGCCGCTCAAAGAACTTTCCAACCAAGATTAGACGAAAAAGTTACCAAGTGCAAGGCAAAGTAACCTTTTTGTTAAAAAAGAAAAAATTTTTTTTTNAATTGTTAGATTTCATGTTCAAGGTGCGGTCTGAAAGCACAACTTTCTAAGCCGCACTGCTCGAGCGGCTGGAACGGCCTAGGTTATATACAATGTGGTTGTTCACGCTGATTAGGTATTTCATTGATTCTTACAAAGAGGTTGGAAACTGTGTACCTATGTACTTACTTAAAAACGTCATTTAGAGTCTGGTAATTTTTACGAAGATGTTACCATACATACATATGCACCTAATACGGGAAGACTAAAATATGTATTGTATATATTCTATGATGAAGATTAAACAATTAAATATTGGACTTTATTGAATTATATCGCTCAACGCGAAATACCAACGTATACGCCAAATGCAGTACCGCGTATACGATGGTAAATAAATTTTACAAAAGCGCAAAAGACCGTTTTTTTCAAAATTGTGGAATGGNACTTATTATTTTCGCCTTTATAGACAGTAAGAGCAAAAACCTTAAAATGCCTTATGCGACGAGTTTCAAGCCCGCATACGTATGTATATTGCCTTTGCGGTTTGAACGGTCTAGGTTCCAATCCGCACCAACGCCCCGTGTGGACGAAATTCGAAACTGCACTTTATTTGCGGCTGGAACGCCCTAGGTTCCAGTCCGCGCCTATTTTCGATTGCAAAAATTTTTCGAGGTTGCCACTTGGGCGGCTGGAACGCCCTAGGTTCCAGTCCGCGCGTATTTATCGATTTCAAACATTTTTTCGAGATTGCCACCCGAGCGGCTGGAACGCCCTAGGGTCCAGTCCGCGCCTTTTTTCGATTGCAATAGTTTTTCGATATTGCCACTTGGGCGGCTGGAACGCCATAGGTTCCAGTCCGCGCGTATTTATCGATTTCACAAATTTTCGAGATTGCCACCTGAGCGGCTGGAACGCCCTAGGTTCCAGTCCGCGCATGCGCTTTAATTGTTAGATTTCATGTTCAAGGTGCGGTCTGAAAGCACAACTTTCTAAGCCGCACTGCTCGAGCGGCTGGAACGGCCTAGGTTATATACAATGTGGTTGTTCACGCTGATTAGGTATTTCATTGATTCTTACAAAGAGGTTGGAAACTGTGTACCTATGTACTTACTTAAAAACGTCATTTAGAGTCTGGTAATTTTTACGAAGATGTTACCATACATACATATGCACCTAATACGGGAAGACTAAAATATGTATTGTATATATTCTATGATGAAGATTAAACAATTAAAAATTGGACTTTATTGAATTATATCGCTCAACGCGAAATACCAACGTATACGCCAAATGCAGTACCGCGTATACGATAAATTTTACAAAAGCGCAAAACACCGTTTTTTTTCAAAATTGTGGAATGGTATTTCCCTTGAACCTACTTGCTATAAGATTACTATTATTAATCTTAACTTAAATTATTATTATTATTATTATTTATTGTTAGCGTAATATAAAATATTAAACACACTAGCTACCAAGGCCTACGGTGTGTTTTTTTACAAATGTAAATATCTTTTTATGTAAATTTACATACGTAAGTGGAGTTACGTTACATAAATGCCTATGTATTTATTAGTCTGAACATGCTATATTTTAAATATTAATACTGAAATTACTGTAGTTTATTTCATTTAGGAGGAGAGATGGTGGTGTTGAATCAAACGCTTGCGTACGTATAGTATTTAAGGCTTGACACTCATATATCGTCGTTTAAAGTACAAAACCGCGTATCAACAAAATGCAAAACCGCGTATCAAAATAATGCAAACCCGCGTATGTGAGGTTGCATGAATTATTTTCTAGAGAGTAAAAACACTCATATTTCAAAATGGTTCTCTTTTTTGTAAAGCAATAGCACTTCTGGCTAGTATATTTCAGGACTAATGGATAAGGATTGAGCCAAAGCTTGTGTGTTAAACATGGTTTAAAACCGGCCGGCCTATTGCCTTGTATGTCGCCAGCAACGTTTCTTTGTCTTTGCCCCAAGTACTGCCGGCTAGCGACTTGAGGACTTTGTTGCGGCTCTGTACTTTATTGACAATAGCGGTTGCGTGCGCGGAGAAGGAGAGCAGGCTTTCGAATGTTACTCCGAGAATTTTAGGATTATTCACCGTCGGAATTGGTGTGTCATCGACGTGAAT
>NW_016157581.1:77391-82084 GCF_001687245.7 Rhagoletis zephyria | reverse complement strand
CGGAGGATGCAGTATGAACTGCCGGCTAAAATAGCTCGCGCATCGCTCCGGGTCCGACGAAGCATGGTCGCCGAAAGAAATTTCGACTCTGTCGTCGTGCTTCGTCGGATTGGACAGTGACCTCACGGTTGACTAAAGCTTACTCACACCAGAGGTCAAGTTGCAGGTCTTCAGATGCTCTTCCCACTTCTTCCGCTTATGTACGTTTACTAGTTGCCGAATCTCCGCGTTGAGATCCCCGATACGGAGATCTCCGGGATCGGCCTGACGAAGGCTGTCACGCTCATAGGCTAGAACAGCCGCTTCAGCAGGGAAACTAGGGCGTGGGTCGGTGATGCATCCTGCTGGTACGAAGCGGGTTGCAGCAGCGGTGACAGCCCTGCGGAACTTACGTTCACCAAGGTGGACGTCGGTTGGCGTGGGGAGGGCAGCGAAGGTGTTTTCAGTAAATTCCGCGAAGCCTTTCCAATTAGCTTTTGAAAAGTTGATATATGTTCGGTGCTCCGCGGAAGCAAATTCGGTTGGTTTATCGATCGAGATGACTGTGGGCAGGTGGTCTGATGCCAAAGTCAGCATAGGTAGCCATGATATGCTATTTATCAGACCAGCGCTGACTATTCTTATGTCTGGCGAGCTGCAGCAGCTGCCCATAATCCTGGTGGGTGCGTCGTCGTTCATTGTGCAGAATGTCGAATCGTCCATCTGCTCAGCCAAGTCAGTTCCCCTACGATCGTTTGACAGGCTTGAGTGCCAAAGGTCGTGGTGCGCATTAAAATCTCCTACTACCATACGGTTTTCACCTCTGAGGAGCGCACCTATGTCAGGGTGATATCCTACCGAGCAGCAGGTGACAGGGGGTATATAGACGTTTAATATTTCGAGCTCAACATCGCCTGACCGGATAGCAATGCCCTGACATTCTAGGGTGGTATCCCTGCGGTCGATGTCTGCTTCGATGAGACGATACTGCACGGTGTGGTGCGTAATGAACGCTAAGCCTCCACCATTATCCCGCTCGCGATCTCGACGGTGCACGTTGT
The DNA here is from genome assembly GCF_001687245.7 of Rhagoletis zephyria. Classification (NCBI taxonomy): domain Eukaryota; kingdom Metazoa; phylum Arthropoda; class Insecta; order Diptera; family Tephritidae; genus Rhagoletis; species Rhagoletis zephyria. The sequence continues at coordinate 81,044 of NW_016157581.1, read as the reverse complement.
ACCCAGCACAATTCAACAGTGTTGAATTGCTGTGCAACTTCGTCTCTTGGACCGCAGCTATCAATATGCCATGCCTTCCCATGAAGACGGTTATCTCCTCGATCTTGCTTTGTAGCCCGTTACAGTTAAATTGAAGGAGCTTCATGTGGTTCGGGAGACGTGTGGTGATGCGGGGTGTGAGGGATGTGTGTGGTCGTGCCGCAGTTGGCTGTGTGCGCTGCTGAGGTGGTTGCCGCCCTGTGGTGGTGGCGGGAGGCGTCGCAGTTGAGGTGTGCGACCGAGCAGCGTAGCACGGGCCCTCGAAGTTCCTCGTCCAAACTCGCGTGGTGCGCAGACCTGAGCATGCCCTAAAGTGGCACCAGCCAAGGCAGGAGTTGTATTTGACTGATGTCACATTACGGAATATCCTGGTCTGACATACCTTGCAGATTGTAGGAGGAACCAGGAGTTGTTGGCGGCGGCGTGTGGGTGGTGGTGTGGTTGTGTGTGTTCCGTTGTCAGTAACCGTTGTGGTGTGGTCTATTGTGTTATGTTGTTGTGCTGTGGTGTTTGTGTGGGACTGCTCAGGTGGACTGGGGTTAGCCGTGGAGGCTGCTCTGTTAGAGCAACAGGGGGCCACAAAAGACGTGGTCCACTGCCGATGTGTCCGTAGTCCTGAGCAGACTCTGAGGTGACTCCACCCCTCGCAAGCATTGCACTTGACATAGGTGGAGTTGCGGTGTAGTCGTCTTTGGCATACACAGCAGGTGTACTTTGACTCGATGCCAGCCCTGAGTAGGAGAAAACGTAGCGAATGTAGCCCTATGGACGAACAACTTCTGAGATACTTCGCCGACCTAAACGGGGTTAGGTCGCCGAAACAACAGCCCTTGGTCGGGTAAAACCCGAGTCATTCCGGTACGTAGAACCGGCTGTCGTGGGAATTAATTATTGGTTATCGTCGATCTCGCTAGCGAATTTAACGCAAATCCCAATTAAAATCTTATCTTATTCTGGCTGGACTTGGTTTATTTCTATAAAATCAAAGTGTTATGTCTTTGCATATGTACATGTACAAACAGTAATACTTACCACAGTGTGTCCTTCGCTTTTCTCGATTGTTCGACGACTGAACTGCCTTTCTTGTTGCGTTAGCAAATATAAATTAGGGCAAGTTATGTACGCACAAGGAGAAACAGCGATTGACGCATTGCGGTTAGCTAACAAATGTAATAGCCATATGGGTGTTTCCTGCGTTACGGACGTTCCGCTTGGAGACACTTTTTTCCATATATGCTTCTATATTGGCAGTAGGCTAACTTCTCAATATGTAAGCATTCCGAAGTCAAAGCGAGACAGTCTACCCAGCCAGCAAAATCATCGTAAACAAGCTCGTAATTGGATATTTTCTCGAAGAAAAACCGGATTAAAAATCGTTTATGATAGCCGTTTACGACTCTTTTTCGAACACTTTTTCGCTTTAAATTGTGCATCGCCTACGAACAGTCGTAAACGGATCGAAAAAGCATTCGTATGCGAATATTTTTACGTCCGTTTTTTAATTGTAAACGAGTCTCGTAAACGATTAATTTACGTTAAAAAAGCGTTTTTTTACACTCCTTTATCTACTGTTTTTGAATGCTAAAAATAAAGGCAATTAATAAATTCAAATTATTGTAGTTCTTTTATTGAATGGAATTATAATTAATAAATATTTATAGTGCCGGATCAAAGTATTGGCACAGAGAATTTTTCGCAATGTATGCAAAGTTTTTTACTTGAATTTCTTTTGGCACATTTTTTTTAAATATAGATAGTATGAAGACCTACTTTCAAATCAGATTTTTGAGAAAAATTCGAAGTATGCAGTTTTATATCCCATTATATTTTAGTATAACATAGTGCAAGCTTGACGTTGCCAGAAAACCGCGTTGATTATTGGCAATTTTTTTACGCAGTTTCTTCCATGCAAATTATGTGCGACATTTTTTTCTTGTATGGAGGAAACTGCGTATAAAAAATTGCCAAAAACAAAGAGGTTTTCTAGCTATTCAAGCGTGCACTTTATTATACTAAAACAAGTAAGAGCAGCGCTGTCTTCGGCTATGCCGAAGGCTTCATACCTTTCATGAACATCTGAAAACTTTACTTTAACAGATTACTGCATTTGAAAAAATTTATATATTCACAGCACACATAGATAGAGGAGTTACATATATAAAAAATCGTATCTAAACAATCAGAGGTATGCAGGATATACCCTATATAGCACCAATCAAAGTGATTTTCACTGCTGTGTGATCGGTATGTAAACCGGTAATACAATTTAATACTTTTAGCTTCTTACATAAAGGAGATAAATCGCAAAAACTGGTATAGGAACAATCAGTGGTATAAGAGATAAAGCATATACAGCATAGATTTTGACGATTTTCTCAGTAGACTTTGTATTATTATTTATACAATAGCTTACGAAATTTATCGGTTTTAGCTGTCCAAACAAATTAGTTTACATTAAAACCCCATATATGAACAATCAGTTATATGGAGGCAATATATAAGTTACAGTGACCCGATCTTTGTTAATTTTACTGTAAACTATCTGTTGATAATGAGTGAAAATAGTGCGAAATATCATGTTTCTAGCTGCATATATTTAGAAGATATAACAAAGAATCTCATAATACAGTGCCGGGAAAAAATATTGGCACAGAGAATTTTTCGCCATGAATCCAAAGTTTTTATACCTTTCATGAGCATGAAATGGTATTATAACTTTGGTCCGATGTTTGTAAGTACCAGAATAAGAAGAGATAGACCCATTAAAATGTATACTTAAATGATCAGAATGTCGATGCTGAGTCGATTTAGCCATGTCCGTCTGTCCGTCTGTCTGTCTGTCTGTCTGTCTGTCCGTCTGTTTGTATGCAATCTAGTCTCTCAGTTTTCGAGATATCCGGATCAAATTTGGTAGGTGGGTGTATTTTTATAATGTATTAATCATTTGTCGGAACCGGAAGAATCGGACCACTATAACATATAGCTCCCATACAACTGATTGTTCAGATATGAGATTTTTCGTTATAACTTCTCCATTTATGCAGCTAAGAAAATTAAATTTTGCAATACTTCCACCCATTATTAACAGAGAACTCAGATTGAAAATTACAAAGATCGGGTCGCTATAACCTATAGCTATCGTACTACTGATTGTTCAGATATAAGATTTTTCGTTATAACTCCTCCATTTAAGTAGCTAGTAACATGAAATTTTGAACTGTTGTCACTCATTATCAAAAGAATACTTTCAGAGAAAATGACGAAGATCGGGTCGCTATAACCTATAGCCTCCATCAACTGATTGTTCAGATATGAGATTTTTTTCCATAACTTCTCCATTTATGCAGCTAGGAACATAAAAATTCTCACCGTTTTCACTCATTATTAACAGAATATTTACAGTGAAAATAACAAAGATCGGGTCACTATAACATATATCTCCCATTCAACTGATTGTTCAGTTATGAGAATTTTCATTATGACTCCTCGATTTATGTAGCTAGGAACATGAAATTTTGCAATACTTCCAACGATTATCAACAGAATTCTTACAGTGGAAATAACAAAGATCGGGTCACTTTTACATATAGCTCCCATACAACTGATTGTTCAGA
>NW_016157581.1:51183-76053 GCF_001687245.7 Rhagoletis zephyria | reverse complement strand
GTATTCTTCCACAAACACTTCCAGGGATATGTGGCAAGAAAAAGTAAATTTGTATTGGAAGTACCACGCCCCTTTTTCTTATAACCCTAATCTTCTTCCATGAATTTAGAATTGATTTTACATACCCCAGTACCAAGTCCCAGTACTCTACCATGAACACCTCTAGAGATAAGCAGTATAAAACTGGAACTTGGTATGGAGTTGTGTATACAAAATGTATCAATTGCTCTTGGAAAAAATGTGAGTTATTAAAAAAGGAGGCATGTCGCCTCCCATACATACTAAAAACTTCTTAATACATATCTCTGGAAGGATAGAAAATCTCTCGAAGTAATTTAAATTTGATATGGAGATTTATTTTATAAGTGCCGTACTGACACAATAAATTTCATTAAATGGAAAAGGGAGAGCCGGGTTCGGCCTTATAATCTAAAGCTCTCTTGAGGCATTTGCTACAGTAATGAGAAGTGGTATTTTATCAAGGCCAGGTTACTAAATTTGAGTTGGAAATATTAGAACCCGCCGTGGCACCTCCAAGAAGGTTACACGTTCACGCGTCGTATACCTGGAACCATTTTAAGGTAAACTTAGAGGGATTGATATCTTTCGTATACCTAGCGCGCAGACGAGATTTTATAATTTCATAGTTTTAAATGGCCTAAATACCTTAACTCGCTTAAAAAATAACGAGCTATAACGAAAAGGGCACAGAAATAAAATATAACATCATTAAATTATTTTTCATATTTGTATAAAAGCGCGGGGTGAAACCCGCAGGTTATATATTATAAAGTAGCTGAATTTATTTTTTATCTTTTTTGCCGATAGGCTGGAATTTTTTTTTGCCGGTCGTGTGCATTTTGGAAGTGCTTCTTTGAAACGGAAATAAAAACTTCTTCGTCGGAGTTAAATTTTTGACGACAAGCACCTAAGAAAATAAAGTGAAAGATTAAACTCCATTCGAAATCGGAAAATTTAATTAAGTAAAAAGTGGTAATAAATAATATTATTATCCGTACTTCTTATTGCCGCAGTCGTTGCCAAACCAATAGCGCTGCTTTTGGTACCAGTTCCCTTCCACGAGAAAAGTTCTGCTACCTCATCTGTAATAATTTTCCGCCAGCACGTTCTTAAATATTTATCTACATTTAAAATATTTATAGCTTCGAGTTCAGAAACCTATAAGGTGTTTAAAGAATGCAATAAAAATTCTTTTATTATGATTAATTTATGTTTTTAGTTACCAATAATTGTTGTTTTTCACTTGAACTCCCAAGGTCTTTTTCATATTCCATAAATGCATGCTTTTCCTTAAATGGGCTTCTTGGTAGATCGCCCTTTGCGTTTGCACCAGTCTGCCAATAAGTCACATACTTAATAACTTTTTTAAATTGAATATTTAACAAACTACTTAAATACTTATAAAATATTGTGATTGAAGAAAAATTGTCAACAAAACTAAAATTTTTTCTTGTGCTGACAAATTACTACAAGCCTCTTTCTATTATATTTTTTTGTTTTATCGTTTACGAGCTTTTCTCTAACTTTTTGGCGATACGAGAATCCCTCGTAAAACATAATGTTCGTAAAATGTACGTTTTCTTGCTGGCTGGGTAGTACCGTTTTTGTCAATGTATTGTGTACTTGAGTGCCGTTTTTGTATATGTGTTGTGTACATGTTTATTTATAAACGTATGTGTTCCTTTTCTTTCGTACGTGTTTACTGATATACATATCTGTACTGTAGTGTTTTCGGACGGTACTAGCTCTTACTGCCAATATAGGAGTATTACATATATGCTTTTTTCATTATAAAAACTATAGTAGGCTCTGAATGAACACAAATTTCTTGTCATGAGTAGTCCTCATCAATACCTATCTGAAATCAATAAAAATATTTTCCACAAATGCTATATGGTAAGTGTATAGCGATTAAAAGTTCCCGTTCGGACGTTCCCAAAATGGAACTCTTATCGAGATGTAGGAATGGTTGATAGAATAATAAGCAGCCATAACCATTGCGTCAACTTAAACTTCCTAACGATGTTTAATAGCTGTAAAAACTGTTCGAAGCTGTTCGGACGTTCCGGTTCGGACGTTCCGATATTTTCTAACGGATAGAATTTTTATACCCGAGCGCACTTGTGCACAAGGGTATTATAACTTTGTTCACATAACGGTTGTTTGTAACAGGCAAAACGAATCGAGATAGATATAGACAAATGTATACATAAATGATCAGAATGAAAAGAGAAATCGATTAAGCGGTGACTGTCTGTCCGTCCGTCCGTCCGTCCGTCCGTCCGTCCGTCCGTCCGTCTGTGCACACGATAACTCGAGTAAAAATTGAGATATCTTAACGAAACTTGGTACGTGAACTTCTTTTGGGCGTAGGACGGATGGTATTGAAAATGGGCGAAATCGGACAATAACCACGCCTACCTCCCATATAACGGTAATTTTCAGAAATACGAAAACTGCGATATTTTAGTAACTACTGAAGATAATTCACTCAAAATTGATATTTGCAATGAGTTTTAGACGAAAAATAAGAATATTACAAAATTTTGGCAAATGGGCGTAGCCACGCCCACTTATGGTTACATGTGTATATCTTGGTAACCGCTACACCAATTTCTTCCAAACTTGGCACAGTTGTTGGTCCTGGTACAGCATACCAACTGGCCGAAAATTTCTAAAATCGGACAATAACCACGCCCACATCCCATATAACGGTAATTTCGAGAAATACAAAATCTTCGATAAATCAGTAAATATTGAAGCTAATTTATTCAAAATTGATGATTGCAACAATTCTTTACCAAGAAATACGTTTATGACAAAATTTTGGAAAATGGGCGTAGCACCGCCCACTTGTGATCACATATATGTATCTCGCTAACCGTTCTAGCAATTTGTACCAAGCTCGGTATGGTTATTGTGCTTGCCACATAAAAGCAAACCGTTGAAAATTGTTGAAATCGGACTAAAATTGAGGCCGCTTTTCATATAACGGTAAATTTCAGAAATGCTTGAAATTTCAATATTTCGAAATTTAAGGACGCTAATTTACTTAAAATGTATACACCCCGGCTTATCATGTAGCGGTAGCTTTCGGAAAGGTGGAAAACATATATTTAATACTTGCGCCGGGTATTTAATGTTCGGCTCCGCCCGAACTTAGACTTTCTTACTTGTTTGTTTAAGAATTTAAACACACTCGTTTTTTAATGCAAATATGGGGTCTCATTGTAAATAAATCTACATCTATGTATATGAAGGCCTTTATTAACGTTCGTTGAAGTCATTTCTTCGTACAAGTAGACGTACATATTGACGCCTCCAAACCATATTATGCTAAGTCTGACTAAGTCTAAGCTGGCATAGCATAGCACGGTTTGGAGGCGTCGATACATATGTACTATATCTATATACTGTTACTCACAAAATTGAGTATACGGTTTGTTTTTGTTAATATTCGCAATGTTTTACATGCTAAAGTTTTTTTTTTATTTTTGTTTTGGTTTGAGATATGGCTTACATTTCAGCAAACCCCATTTAAATCCAAATATGAAGCTGTGTACGAAAATTATGAAAAATCTGCAAAGCAAACTTTTTAACCAGAATTTGTAAAAAAAATCGGGTATGCAGTTTTAGTACAATAATGTGCAAATTTCAAATGTTTGAACAAATCTCAAAAATCATCGGGAATTTTTAGATATTTGAAATTTGCACATTAGTATACTAAAACTGAATGGGCTATAAAACTACATACATACCTGATTTTTTTAAGAAATTCTTGTTTGCAATTTTGCTGAAACTTTGCAGATTTTTAATAATTTTCGTAAACAGTTTCATACTTGGATTTAAATGGGGTTTGCTAAGCCATATTTTAATACCAGATTAAAAAAAAAAATTAGCAAATACTAACAAAAAAAAAACCGTATACTCAAGTTTGTGAGTAACAGTACCTATGTACCAGAGCTGTATAATGATTGAATCAATTGAGTGTGCATTCTGATTTTTTTCGTTTCAAAAATGTGATTGTTTGATTTAAAAAATTTAACAACCACTCTTGAGATTGGTTACAAATTGTAAACTCAAAATATGTAGTGTGTCATGGAATGGTTGACACCCATTCACATATAGAATGTGAATGCAAAAAAAAACTCAATCATGTATGATTGTACGTTTTGGGAATGCATTCTGTCATTATCATTCAGTACTAATACTATTTGTTGTATCAGGGTTCCCAATAAACATGGAGCTTGGTTAACAATATGAAAATGATTGGAAAACGAATCAGTATTTCGAGTCTCACCTTCGATAACGAATGAGGATTACGTTAGAATTCGATTCGAGAACCAGGCCATTCTCCAGCAAAACGGAACCTTCGTTATCCAATGTATTTGTCCTTCGTTATGAACTCGAAATCCAGCCCATTATCGAATTGAAATTTTTATGAGAGAGAGTGATTGTCTTATAATTCCCTTCGAGAATTAGCTGATGAAACCCTCTCTCGTTACTATGGTTTCCATTCTTTTTCGAACCCATCTAGAGTATTTTTCCAATATACTATGAACATTGGAAAACTAAGGTTGGTTATGAGTTCGTTCTCAGTTCGGTATGCATATTGGATATCGAAGGTTATTTTCGAACGTTCGCCAAAATGTTTATAGGGTTGAGATTTTTGTACTCAAAATGTGAAACCAGAAGATTGCCATCTCCCTTAAAATAAGTAAACAAATAAATATTTGGTGCTAAAATATTTTTCTCAGTGTTTGGCCGAGCTTCTCCTCAAACTTGAGGCATGATTTTATAAGAAGAGTTTTCAAGGCAGAAATATACTCGAAGGTTTGCCATTGCGTGCCGAAGGACGACTGCTATTTTGGGTTATGATCTGACCAGGTATTTAACCATGGTCCTATGGAGTGGAAGTACGCACATGTAATCACCCTGCTACGGCGGCCGCCGTAAGCGTTCGGATTTGCCCCATTTTAGCCCTTCGCTTGCTCGTTAGTTTGCTCTGAGCTTGCGCAACTCACGAGCAACAGGCGAGACTGTTTGCAAACGAGCACTCGTTTAGTACGAGCGCACGCGGTGAGCAGCCAGCGAGCGAGTAAGCAAACGAGGCAGCGCAAGAGTAGAGCGGCACGCAAACGAGCACCTCATTAGCTCTGCCCTCGCCAGGGCGTCGTTGCGAGCGAAGCACTCATTTGCAGCAGCAGACGAGCGAGGCAAATGAGGCAAGCAGATTAGACAGGCAAACGGGTTGTTTGGTCAGCAAAAATGTATGGGATAAAAATTGCATCAACTAAGAATTTCGAGTAAAGGATTGTATGCACGCATGCAGATATGTATATACATACATACATGTATACACATATGTATATATTTATTTATATATATATTCTCATGCACAGAAGAACAGATGCGTGAAATAGCACGCAGTTTTATCTACTAGGTAGGCACATACATATGTGCATACATATCTATGTATGTAGGTATAATTTTTTTCTTATAAAATTTCAACTTACACACTAACGTCTCTTTTTATGCGGTTATTTGTTATGCGGATTTGAATTTATGCGGTTTTTCAAACCCTTTCTTCTGATAAATAATTTGTCTTTGTATTCTTACATTCAAGTAATTACTAAGTAATTCGGGTAAGTAACTATGTTTCATATGTATAAATGAGAATATAATATTTATAAAAATCATTATTTTGTCTTTCATTTCATAAATGAGTAGGACATTAGCATTTTCAAATGAATATTCCTAGTTTAGTCCCCATACATATATACGTATGTATGTAGTATAATACAAACTACTATTTGGGGTGTTAAACAGTATTTAATAATTAAGGCTGGTCCACAAAGAACTTTCGCGTTGACTTTGTAGTTGGCGTTGGTTTGACAGAACGCACGTTAAAAGTATGCGTTCTGCAATGAAGCTTGGCAGAGACTACTTTGGCCACTAAATTAACATATTAACGAGAGATAAATTAATATTTCATATCAATAATTGTTTACGCAAATTTCCCATGTCACCATATTCATACATATGTACATATATATATACATATGTCCTTCAACAACAGGCCACAAATAAATTTTTTCACCAAGCATTATATTTCATTCATCAGGTATACAGCATAACTGCTATAAGTAGCAAACTATTTTGGGGGTGTTACAAGTGCTTACTTGCTTTTTGTTTCTGCGGCACAAACGATTATAATATCTTCGTTACTTACTTTTCTCTGTAAAGACAAAATACATGCATATGTACATACATACATATATAACTATGCATAGTTATATATGTATGTATGTACGTATGTACATATACATACATATATGTATATAAGTATAAAAAAATATTTCATTCCATAATCTATGCTTATGTATGTAATAAATTTTATTTGTTGTTTTAAATGCTGCCCTAATATAATATTCACATATATATATGCATATGCACATATGTACATACAGTTATTAACATACTTTCGTACATAATCTATTGACATACATTCCCACATTTTTATGCACAAAAATGCGTGTGATTTATAGTACACTCGGAGCGCTCGCTCGTCGCTCACTCGTCTTACCTAGCAGAGCGAGTAATCAGACAGCTACTTTCCTCGCACCGCGAGCGAGGCAACACACAACAGCCTCGCTCGTTTTATAGGAGCGCGAGGCAACAAGCAGCGCTCGCTCGTTTGCCGAGCAAGCCAAACTTCTCGCTCCTCGCCTCATTGCTGCTATGAGTACGAGCCACGATTGAGAGAATATACACGGCACAATCTTGTATTCTATCATTCTTGAGTACGAGCTACGAGCGCCTCGTTGCCTGCGAGGCATTGAGTAGGAGTTCGCTCGCTCGCTCGCTCGAACTCCGAGTTTTTGCCTACCCTGGCCGTAAGTACCTGCTATACATATCGTCGTTTAAAGTACAATACCGCGTATCAAGAAAATGCAAAACTGCGTAATTGCATAAATTATTTTGTAGAGAGTAAAATCACCCATATTTCAAAATGGTTGTCTTTTTTATAAAGCAAACGTATTTCTGGCTAGTATATTTCAGGACGAATGGATAAGAATTGAGCCAAGAGCTTTTGTGAGCAAATCCAAAAAAAAAAACCTTGAGGCATGATTTCTGTTGTTGTGACACAAATGGAGTCACATACATATTTAAGACTGACTCCGAACGGTCAATGATTTTATAAGAAGAGTTTTCAAAGCAGAAATATACTCGAAGGTTTGCTTTGCGTTCCAAAGGGCGACGGCTATTTTGAGTTATGATCTGATCAGGGATCTAACCATGGCCCTATGGAGTGGAAGTACACACACATCGTCGTTTAAAGTACAAAACAGCGGATCAACAAAATGTAAAATCGCGTATGTGAGGTTGCATAAATTATTTCCTAGAGAGTAAAATCACCCATATTTCAAAATGGTTCTCTTTTTTATAAAGCAAACGTATTTCTGGCTAGTATATTTCAGGACGAATGGATAAGAATTGAGCCAAGAGCTTTTGTGAGCAAATCCAATTTTTGGCAGTTAATGTCAGTTACGAGGTTTTGCAGAATGACGATACGCGGTTTTGTACTTTAAACGACGATATGTATGTACACATATTCGATTATTTGTTCTCAAAATGCATGAAAACTATAGTATTCTTGCAAACAATTAATAACATTTTGTGATAAACAGTTTTACAAATGTATTTCCACTTCAAATTTGTGTTTTAATAAAGTATTAATTAAATAATTTATTGTGTGTTTAATTTGGGCCAAGTTCCTATCTAGTTGTTTGCTGGGTTAGAGCTGTTTCGGCCGTTGAGTTAAAAGCGAAATAAAATTTCCTTTGTACTCCTACGCGTTTCGACGCATTTCGCGCCTTCCTCAGGGAGTCTGTTTTTATTAGAACGACAAACAATAAACATGAAATACAATATTTTGAACTTTACATTTAACATATAACTCACATTTAACAATAATAACATTTACATATATCACAGGAAAAATTTTTTGTGTACATTAACACCCATCAATTGTTTGTTTGTTTCTGCTTTCGCTGGCGTTCATTCCTACTTTGGATAACAGCTGTGTTAGCGCTGTTTGTGCTGTCCACGTCTTCTTTGAAATTCATCGTGTTGTTAAGCTGCTGCTGTATGCGGAGACTTTCCAGTGTCATTCGTCTTCTTTCATTCGTCTTCTTGTATTCGCGAAGTCAGCTGTGTGTTCATTGTTAGTCAGGTGTTGAGCCAATGCCGTTGTCATCTTTTTCCTTTTTGCATCCATTTCGTGCCGTGGATTCTTATGCTTAGCGCTTTTTTCGTAGTGCCAATGTAGCATTTATTACAGCTTTCGTTTCCTTTGCCTTTGCAATTTATTTGATACACTACATTGTTTTGTTGTTCCTTCTGATCTTTGTCTTTTGTTTTAGTAAAGATTCTATGCAGTGTATTATGAGGATTGTGAGCGTATCTAATTTTCACATTATAAAAAACTCCAGAATCAGATTTCAAAGAATGTGACGAAATTTGGTATTAGGTATAATGAAGAATGGTTCATAAACAAAACTTAAATTGAAGTACCACAGGAATATCGGTTGCTGCTCTTGGCAATAAATTCGCACTGCCTGTTTCAAGAAAGACGTTTTCACCTATCGAAGTTATTGCAGATTTGGAACAAGGTATACAAGAGATCGAAGACGACAGAGAAAAAGATATGGTAAGAAGAAATATTGCAGCCAAAATCAATACGTTTTCCAAAAAAATCAACAACAACACAAAAGAAAAATTCTTATTAAAAACATATACGGATACCAGGAAATTCATAAACCAATACAAATACCATGTAATAATAACGAACGCAGTCAAAGGCAGTAAAACGGTCATGATGTATGAAGAGGATTACAAATCAAAAATGGGTGAATTATTGAGCGACAAGAAAACGTACAAAACTATACGGAATGATCAAACACAACAATTATTAAGAAAAAACAATGCCATTATTAACGACCTTTACAAACAAAAGAAGATCAATGTAAAACAAAAGTTACAGTTGACGTGTGCGGCTGCGAATGCACCTAGCCTATACGGTCTTCCAAAAATCCACAAGCCAAATACACCTCTCAGACCGATATCATCTTCCACAAATGTACCTTGCTACAAATTATCAAAATTGATTGGCAGTATTTTAAAAAACATTATATCCGAGGATTATAACATAAAAAATTCATACACACTCAAAGAAAAACTCCAAAACATCACCATAGAAGAAGATGAAATTTTGGAATCTTTCGACGTCGTGTCATTATTTACAAATATCCCGATACATCTAGCGATACAAACAATTATGCAGAAGTGGCAAAAGTTGGAGAATCACACAAAACTTGGGAAAACACAATTTCAAAAAATACTAGACTTTTGTTTACGGGACAACAATTATTTTATATGCAACAATACTTTTTACCAACAAATTTATGGTATGCCAATGGGTAACCCTCTATCTCCAACAATAGCAGACATTGTACTTGACAAAATAGTGAACGACAGCATAGCTGAATTAAAACGTAAGGACATATATATTAAATACATAAGCAAATATGTAGATGATATATTAGCAATAGTTAAAATCAAAGACGTGGAAGATATACTGACGACATTAAATACACAGCATACCAAGATGCAATTCACAACGGAGAAAGAATATAACAACAAAATAGCCTTCCTAGATATAGAAATACATCGTAACGAGTACAACTTAATTTTTAATTGGTATGCGAAATCAATTGCATCGGGCGGAATAATTAACTATCACTCTAATCACCCCTGAAGACAAAAAATTAACACTGCCAATAGCCTCATACGAAAAATAAGCGTAGCATAAGCGACATAAAGTTCAACAGAGAAAACAATAATAAAATACGCGATATACTCTTCAAAAATAGCTACCCGCGCAACTTGATAGAAAGGCTAATAGGGGGAACAATCAACAAAACTTTACGCCCAAATCACACGGAAAATATAGAAAAAAAAGTACATAGGCGTAACATATATTCCAGGGCTTACAAACAATCAAACACTGCATAGAATGATTGAAAATGAGAAAATTAGATACGCTCACAAACCTCATAATACACTGCATAGAATCTTTACTAAAACAAAAGACAAAGTTCAGAAGGAACAACAAAACAATGTAGTGTATCAAATAAATTGCAAAGGCAAAGGAAACGAAAGCTGTAATAAATGCTACATTGGCACTACGAAAAGAGCGCTAAGCATAAGAATCCACGAGCACGAAATGGATGCAAAAAACAAAAAGATGACAACGGCATTGGCTCAACACCTGACTAACAATGAACACACAGCTGACTTCGCGAATACAATGATCTTAGATGTAGAAAGAAGGCGAATGACACTGGAAAGTCTCCGCATACAGCAGCAGCTTAACAACACGATGAATTTCAAAGAAGACGTGGACAGCACAAACAGCGCTTACACAGCTGTTATCCAAAGTAGGAATGAACGCCAGCGAAAGCAGAAACAAACAAACAATTGATGGGTGTTAATGTACACAAAAAATTTTTCCTGTGATATATGTAAATGTTATTATTGCTAAATGTGAGTTATATGTTAAATGTAAAGTTCAAAATATTGTATTTCATGTTTGTTGTTTGTCGTTCTAATAAAAACAGACTCCCTGAGGAAGGCGCGAAATGCGTCGAAACGAGTAGAAGTACAAAGGAAATTTTATTCCGCTTTTAACTCAACGGGCGAAACAGCTCTAACCCAGCAAATAAATAAATTATTATTGTAGATTATTATTTTAATAAATAGATGTAAAGATATTTATACTTGGCAACTCTTGGACTTTTCTTCATTTGTAACAAATGACAGATGTAAACAAAATAAAAAAAATAATTGTATTTTTACAAATTTAAAGCAAACGGACGTTCTTTACAAAAAAATGTAGTTAGGGATCGAATCGCGCATATTTTGTTTACAATACCAAGCGCCTCCAAGAAGTGTTTAACCACTAAATAGCTTAAAAAACGCTATCAAAAATTCGAAACGAGAGTGAAGTGCAGTGTTCAATTGTGATCGAAATTGCAGGCAAAATTTGTGCGTGTGTAATTAATGTTTTACTTATTTGCAGAAATGTTGCCCGTTGTCATTAAAAATAAGCTAACCTAGGCCCCCTCTTTCCACTGGTGGTTACATAATACTTGAATAGCCCCTTAAATAACATGTGCTTCTTTTGTGCACGCACGGCCAGTTAAACAAGCATGATTGAATCGATTTCCTTCATCATTCTTAGCAATTTGATGTGCATTTTTATTGTTATGTGTTGCAAACAGACATTTTAGGAACTAAATAGGTTCTAAAATCTCTGTACACAAGCGCACTTATTTTTAACAGTTTCCAGTTTATGTAATATTAATCAAAACAGCTTTTATTTATTTTATGTATTATGTGATTTCTGGAAGCGTCGAATACAAAAGAGGGCTGTGACTGGGTTTATGTAATTTGAAATTGTATTGATGATTACTAATAATAATAGAAAGGCGCTTACCTCTGCGCGATGGTCCTCTGCTATAACGACACAGCTAAAAATTTCATATATTTCAGTACAGCCAAATTTTTTGTTTCGTAATTTAGCAATAATATGTCTTGGAACGTAATTATTCCGGATTATTTGCAGTCATACTGTCATGCGCCTTGATGTTGTCGCACAAAGAGTAGGGACCTACAGTTTTACGCCGACTCCTGCCGGGGGCCGACCACTATTACAAAAAACACTTTCTTTTTTTATGTTGGCCGGAACTGGGCTCGGACGCTCACCCTGCGGAATGGTAGTGCGCACTTCTAACCACTACAACACAGCGATCGCTTAAATAATTGTAATCATTAATCGCGATTAACCATTTATTCGTTAATTTGTAATCATTCATAGACTAACATTTTGTCGACAATACTCGCATTAGATAGTCACAAATTTTCACAAAAGAGAAGTGATTTTTTTAAAACTTTTGAATGACGTATTGACTGAACTTACCAATTCCGAATTTCTACTATTACTTATAGAGTAGGCTATTCATAAAGTCTGGGTAATGAAAAAAAAAATTATATTATATGTTCCATAAATATTAGGGGACTTTTATTGTTTAATTTATTTTTTGCACATAAACTTGTATCTGTTACTTCTTTTTCCAAAAAGTGAGGATGTCAAAATTTATATAGATATCGGATGTACGACTATTTTCTAAAAAGGTCTCTTAACTAGATTAGTTCATGAAAATTATTCCAAACGAAAACTTAAAATTGATAAAAAAACTTAACTAAATTTAACTAATTTATATTAGAAGTTTTAAATTTATCCCACTGTAAGTGTGAAATCAGTTGCTATGTGTTTCCATGATACAAAAAACCACTTGACAATTAAGCATATTGTAAAATTTCATGCTACCATACGCAGTATCTAAAATTCTTCAAATTTTTCGTTTGTTTAAAAACATCGAAAAGAATCGAAATGTCTTTTGTTTTTTAAATAAATGAGGCTAATGCTCAATAAATTGATAATTGTTGTTCTCATTTGCATACTTCACACCAACTCTAATATTGAACAGTGAACTATATTTTAATTTCACCCAAATAAACAACGATATAGTTTAATGGTCAAGCACATATGGAGGATTCAGAAGAGGTGTTAAGTGTTGCAATGTGTTAAAGTCTTAAAATTTGTAAACGTAAAATAACACCTAATACTTCTTTAGGCGTTTTTTAACATAACCAAAATGTTTTTAAACTAGTAGGAATTATATTATACCCAACGAATCTTTCAAATAGCTTTTAACCGTTACTTTATTTATTTGTATTTTATTTATTTTACATTACGACGTCTAACACGAATTGTGAATCCCCTAAATATGCATTAAATTACACATCAAAATTTGTAATTTCTGTGTTCGAATTATATCAGAAACAATCGCACCCGATATAGAAAACTGTAATAGTCCTGGCTAGTTACATTGTGAAATAATCGGAAGGCATAAAGACACTAAATATTTTTAAAATAAGTTCACTAAAATTTTATTAACCTAAATGTAAAGTTTTTGCGAAGTGTTTATCGAATTTAATGTAAAATTTAAACATTTTTAATATAAGATATTAACTATTTTTAAACGGTAAATGTTAATACAACTGTTTATATATAATCCCAAATTTATGATATAAAATCCCCTCTATCAAAAAACTTAAATTGGGTAACACCGCTTCGAATTTTTACAATTGAGGAATTGTCAAAAATCTGCCTTTTTATCAAAAAGTTGTTTACCAGGGTGTCTTTGAACTAATGATTGGTACTAAATTAAAGAATGCACACACATAAAAGATTGCAGCCTTTTCAATACTCATTCAGTGTTAAACCTTTTTATACCCGAGCGCACTTGTGCACAAGGGTATATTAATTTTGTTCACATAACGGTTGTTTGTAACAGCCAAAACGAATCGAGATAGTTATAGACAAATGTATACATAAATGCTCAGAAGGAATAGATAATTCGATTAAGCCATGTCTGTCTGTCCGTCCGTCTGTCTGTATGTCCATCCGTCCGTGTACACGATAACTCGAGCAAAAATTTAGATATCTCAACGAAATGTATAATATATATATAATTGGTATGTAGGTTTCCATTTATCCAAGGTAGGTTGGTATTGAAAATGGGCGAAATCGGACTGTAACCACGCCCACTTCCCATATAACGGTAATTTCCAGAAATACGAAAACTGCGATATTTTAGTAACTACTGAAGATAATCATGATTGAGAGAATACAAAGGTTGCGCCGATCTCGGACCGCTATTTCTCTCTTAACGAATTTGACAGAATCTTGGTTTTCATGACGTCACACTTGTGCAAATTGTTTACGTTTTCCTTGCAACATTTTTTCTTCATCTTCCATTCTTGCTCACGTTTTGGCATTTCTCTCTCGTAATTGCACCAGTGTGACGTGACACCAAAGTTATTCTCAAAAATCCTCTCTGATCGGCACAATCTTGTATTCTATCATTCTTGGAAGATAATTAACTCAAAATTGATATTTACAATAACTTTCACACAAAAAAAAAAGAATATTATAAATTTTTGAAAAATGGGCGTAGCCACGCCCACTTATGGTTACATGTGTATATCTTGGTAACCGCCGCATTTCTTCCAAACTTGGCACAGTTATTGGCCTTCGCACAACATACCAAATGGCCGAAAATTTTTAAAATCGGACAATAACCACGCCCAAATCCCATATAACGGTAAAAAGTGATATTTACAATAATTTTCAGACCAAAAATAAGAATATTATAAATTTTTGGAAAATGGGCGTAGCCACGCCCACTTATGGATACATGTGTATATCTTGGTAAACGCCGCACCAATTTCTTCCAAACTTAGCACAGTTTTGGGCCTTCGCACAACATTACAAACGGCCGAAAATTTTTAAAATCGGACGATAACCACGCCCACATCCCATATAACGGTAATTTAGAGAAATACAAAATCTTCGATAAAACATTAAATATTAAAGCAAATTTATTCAAAATTGATGCTTGCAACAATTCTTAACCAGGAAATACGTTTGTGATAAAATTTTGGAAAATGGACGTGGCACCGCCCACTTATGATCACATATGTGTATCTCGCTAACCGTTCTACCAATTTGTACCACACTCGGTATGGTTATTGTGCTTGCCACATAAAAGCAAAACGTTGAAAATTATTGAAATCGGACTAAAATTGAGGCCGCTTTTCATATAACGGTAAATTTCAGAACTGCTTGAAACTTCAAAATTTCGAAATTTAACGACTCTAATTTACTCAAAATTGATACGCCCCAGCTTACCATGTAGCGGTAGCTTTCGGAAAAGTGAAAGTCATATATTAAATACTTGCGCCGGGTATTTAATGTTCGGCTCCGCCCGAACTTAGACTTTCTTACTTGTTTTGATTTGGCATTGGTGTTTTCAATCTTGCTATGAATATGTTGATGTGTGAATTCATAACTGCTTTGACTGAATGGAAAATTTAAAACTTATAAACCTCAATCATAAGCGAGGAATAAGTAATGAAAACTGAAAAGACAAAAATTGTTGATTTAAAATTGAAAATGATTTCACACTTACACAACTTAGCTATGTACATAGAACAAAATGAACAAAAGTTATTTGAAGCGTTCGGACGTTCCGATTTTCAATATACTAAAAATCGATAATCCTATAGCTTTCCGAAAAAAATTTTATGCGACTGGCAAGAGTTACCAAAACTAGCTTTTGTAGGAGTTCTGGAAGGTATGATTTCTCCGAAAAAAAAGAAAAATTAAAAGTGTAGTTGGAAAGCCGCAAATATCTTGAAATGGAATGGACCAATTAGTCCAATATTTTGGTGGGTAAAAGACAAAATATGTAGTTATCGATTGGCATCTATAAACATGGCCAGGCAAACTTCTATTTGTTTGGTCTTGGTTTACACTTTTCAGGAAACACCCGTATACAGGTACATAGAACATACATACATACATATAACTTAAAACTGCTGCGATTAAATGGTAAATGAAAACAACAAATCTAAATACTGCAGCGGCTTGAAATACATAAGCCTAGATAAATAGGAGTTTGACATTTATGTACATACGAAGCACAAACGAAGATGAAAACGACAAAGTGAAATATGCAAATCATACCGTATGAAGTAGTTACTTTGACAAACGTTTTAAACATATAAATGAAATCAGGCACTTTGAGACAATTGTCAACATATTGAATGCGGGCTGGCTGCAACAGTAACTTAAATTAATAAAGTAAGCAGTAATGGAAAAATAATAACCAAATCCCTTTTTTATTGTACATACATGACGTGGTATTGGATTCCGCATATACGAGGTATTTATATATGTACTATCTAAGTCTGAATTCATTTGAAATGGTCTTTAGTCGACCATGTATATTATGTATTCTTTATATTATAAAACAAATACATACATATGTAAGTAATATTAATACATTCATTCCAAATATTCTCACTTGGTTTCACTGCTGGGGCTAGCACTGCTGCTGCTACCCAGCAAACACAGTCTCTAACGTTAGAGAAATTTGGATTTTTGCATTAGATAACTAGGGTAATTCTCTAATCGCTCTCGAGTCGATGACGAAGTTTGAAAACTACATTAGAATTCGGTTCGAGAACGATTAGAGAAACAACGCAAATTCAAATTAATGTAAATAAGCAATATTCCAAATGAATGAATTATAAATTATTTTTAAGTTCAAATAATCCATTATTATTTTATTGCGAATACATTTAATAAAAATTTTGCAAAAAAATGCGTTTTATTTAATAAAGCAAAACAGCAGTTTGAAATTCACATTCGAATCCCATTAGAGATCAAAATTAGAATTCGATTAGAGAATTAATATTTTGTCGAGAACTATGTCCCATTTTTGTTGAGATCGCTATGATTCTCGATAGTTTTTCGAGTCGTTCTCTAACGTTTCAGATTTGAGAATGTGGCTAGTTCCAGCGTTGCCAGGTTGACGTTTTTAACGTCATTTGGACGTTTTTTGTATCCTGTTGACGTTTGGACGTTTTTTGTGTATAAAATGACGTTTTTTAACTTCCCAGTAATTTTTCTCTGTGACTAAATCTTGTACTAAGTAGAACTGATTTTGAATTATTTTCTTAATAAATATTTACAAGCTTTGTTTTTGTTTTGGCTTCTTGGGCTAAGGACCTCGTGTTCAAAGGCTGTTTGTATAAACACTTGAGGTTACGAGGCTTGTTGTAATGTTTGCAATTGCACATTAAAAGCTAAATCAGGAAGAGCTGATCTCTTGCAACACGCACGCTCGCAAAAGCATCAAAAAAGCTGTAGCATAAAGAGTCAGAAAAAAGTAGGCGAAAAAGGCTGAAATATTGTTATGCTCCTTCTTAGCAGAACGTAATTTACTTAGGGTTTACACCGGACAATACTATCATGACCAGGGAACGGATTTTTAGGACCTAAAAACCTATAAAAATACAAAATAAAATAACGAAATAGGCTGGAAAAGGCAAAATAAAATAGCGAAAAAGGCAGGAAAAGGCACTATGTATTGCAAAAAAGGCAAACCAAAATATCGAAAAAGGCACNAAAAAAAGGCAACATCAAATGTGTATATATGGAATCAGGGAAAACTAAATCGTGGACATTTTTAATCGAATATACTCTATCTCTTTATCAGAAAAAAGGCAATTTCCATAAAATCCGTTCCCTGACAATGACAATAGCAATACATGCACACTTTTTCAATAACCCATGCATACTTTTCCATTGGAACAATTTTGACAACTAATACGTATATCTTCATTGTCAAGACAGTATTGTCCGGTGTAAACCCTAAGTTAGCATTTTCGACAACTGACCCCCTTACCAAATGTCTACAAGAACAANAAAAGGCAAAATAAAATAGCGAAAAAGGCAGGAAAAGGCACTATGTATTGCAAAAAAGGCAAACCAAAACATCGAAAAAGGCACTAGGTATTGCAAAAAAAGCAAAATAAGGCACTAAAAAAATACAGAAAATACGAAGGACAATCAAAAATACATTTATTTTAGAAATGTTTATATTACAAGTAAAAAGAGAAAAACTATGAACTAGTTTCATTATATGAAAAGTTTGTACCTTGTATCTTTGACTATTTTCTCCTCATTTCTGGCTCCTTTCGAGTTTCTAACTCATAAAACTTTAATCTGTATAGTTGTAGTAACATTGAACCACAAGATGCATTTTGAAGTTTTCTGGCAGCATTTTCATTCGATTTTCGCGAAGAAAAGCCTTGAATGTACTAAATGTGCGCTCGACGTAAGTTGATACAAGTGGAGCTCAATTTAAATATGGAACGTTTGAAACGTTCATATTATTAGGAATAAGGGCGTTTTCCTCGCTCTTTGCAATTTTATCCACACCCCTTATTGTCTCCAAGCCTACGTTACCTGAGAAAACGACTTTGAATTTTTCCAACACCAATTTGGCAAGAGATCCCTGCGCTTCTATTAGCCCCATGGGCATGTGTATATTTTTAATCTTAAAAAAAAATTTTAAATGCTATAATCACTTTTTTAAAGGTATAAAAGACAAAAAAGGGCAAATATCTTAAAAATGGCAAAAAAAGGCAACATCAAATGTGTATATATGGAATCAGGGAAAACTAAATCGTGGACATTTTTAATCGAATATACTCTATCTCTTTATCAGAAAAAAGGCAATTTCCATAAAATCCGTTCCCTGACAATGACAATAGCAATACATGCACACTTTTTCAATAACCCATGCATACTTTTCCATTGGAACAATTTTGACAACTAATACGTATATCTTCATTGTCAAGACAGTATTGTCCGGTGTAAACCCTAAGTTAGCATTTTCGACAACTGACCCCCTTACCAAATGTCTACAAGAACAAAAAAACAAATATTAAAAATCAATGCGATTATTTAGCCCCTTTAAATTTCCACATTATTGGACTGAAATTTAACGGGCTTTCAAACTGCATACTCAAAAAATTCTAAAAAATCTAAATGAAAAGTTGAAAATCTAGCTGGAGCTTTGCAGATTTTTTATAATTTTTGCATAAAGTTTGAAATGTGGATTTATATTTTGTGTGTTATATAATAAGCCTGGCTTTTATGGAAAAATAATAAACATAAAATAAACAAAAGAGAAACAGCCAAAATCGATCAAAATGTTGATGACTTAATCAGCTGATGATTTTTATATTAACGATCTCAAACCAGTTTACAATGAATTTTAAATGTGCTCTGTCAAGATGGTAATTTTTTTGGACATTAATTTGAATAAGACGTTTTTGGGTAGGAAATGACGTTTTTTCATACCAAGAGGGACGTTTTCTCATGCCGAAGACCTGGCAACACTGGCTAGTTCTCCAATCATTCTCTAATCGATAACTAACCTCAATGTTTGCTGGGTACTCTCCTCAACCTCGACAGGTGTAGCTGGCCCATGATTCAATAATACAAGGTTAGATAATTATTGACAGCCGCAGTTTGACACTCCCTTACATAAGGTTGCATTTACGAAGGATGGGGAAACGGGAGGAATGAAATCCATTGCTGCGAAAATGGTAGTAGAAAAGTACCCAAAGTAGGCAAATAGTAGTAAAATGCCTTTTGTAAATAATAACGAGAGAGACAACTGTCAGTTTATCGAACCTTGTATTATTGAATCGTGTAGCTGACCTATGTCTTATAACGAACCTATGCAAAATAAAACCAAAATTGTGTATTTTTTGCTCACTTATCCATAGCAATGAGCCCGTATAAATTAACTTGAAACAGCAATTTTGCGCAGAGTTCTAATAATTTTTCGCCTTTTTAATGACTCTCGTATTATTCAAATTTCATTTCAGGTACATACTATGTAGGTGTGTGCAAAGAACATAGCGATGGTGTAACTACCGGGCCGTTTCAAAAACTTGGCGATTGATTCACCACGATTTATTAAAGACCCGAACCGATAGTTTCACCCTCGAACTTTTACATGTTCTTTTGCATATATATAGTCTGTTCCTTTGAACTTCGGACTAAAACCTGTGGAACTGTTAAACTACAATTTTACTCTCTCAAGTGAGAGTAAAAGGAGAACAGATGCAGAAGTGCACGGGAACGCAAAAAGCACTATTTCCTGTAAAAACGTCAGTCGGTTTGTTTACATGTCATTTGTACCACACTGATTTGGCTGAAATATTACTAACTAATTATTAAAATGTATACATATTCAAATATTTCGTTGTTTACTTTCGTTGTTTTACAAATGTAAGGTTTTTGCTATCACCGCTTTCTGTTTTTGTTTGCACATGCAAATCAGCTGATCGTTTGACACTTTCATGAACTTCCAGGAAAAAAACTCCGGACTAAATCCTATAAGTTCTGACTAGTACTAGGTTCACATATAAGTAGATTATCCTCTTTTTCGAGCTTAGCACCCTAATCTGTAATTATAACAAGAGATTAGCCATATAAAATTCGTCCCTTGTTAATCTGTAATTATAAAATAATCTCAGATTTAACCGATAACTTTTCGGTGTCCATCCTAGTTTTATCGATTGTTTTTGCGAAAGAGAGGAGAAATGCCAAATGTAAAAGTAAACAAAAATGAACGCTAGCAAGTAAAAGAGGTTTGTATAGGTATTTTTAATAAAATGTTAAGTTAAAATATATTTATAATGCTTATTATAGCAGAAAAACGTGATCACGGTGGCACAGAGAAGAAACATAACTTTTAGTTGAGATGTGAGAATAACAAGCACAACAAATTTGACGGCTAATAATCTGAGATTTGCCTGTGTAAACGGGGTGATTAAAAAACGAGCTTTGATTGAGATAATATTGATATGTGAACATAGTTTAGGAACAGTTGCTCGGTTACTCTCTCAAAAGTGTTCCCACTTACAGGTTTTATGTCAATAGGAACGACTTCCTGTAAGTTCTGACTAGATTCCGTAAACCGGACTGCTATTGGAACAGACTAACAAACACATGATTATTATCGGAATAAGTCGAACCTTGAGTTGCCATTTTAGTAGTAATAACTTTATTTAAATAACCATATTGAGCAGAATAAATGTATTTGTTTATACTATTTTTCAAAGATTTAATTATTGTATGTATACAAAAATTAAAACTACAGTAAATATTAAAAAATAACCAAAATGGGAATGATCTTAACAACTTCACGGACAAGAAAAAAATAACCAAAACCCTGATGAAATGCGTACAATTGAAACCATGGGTTTGAAGATTGCGGAAATTGATGTGAAAATTTCAATTTCATATTAAAAATATTTATGTATGCATGTATGTACATATGCATGTAAAAATGTAGTTTCGATTTAAAAAAATCGGATAAAGTTTTTCTTTCGCCATTGGGTTATGCAGACAACTATAATCGTAAAATCCGATTTGTGACTCACAAATACATATGTACATACCTATGTATGTATACAACGCATCGCGACTGATTTTGTTTTAAATATACATACTCCTC
Organism: Rhagoletis zephyria; assembly: GCF_001687245.7. Classification (NCBI taxonomy): domain Eukaryota; kingdom Metazoa; phylum Arthropoda; class Insecta; order Diptera; family Tephritidae; genus Rhagoletis; species Rhagoletis zephyria. The sequence continues at coordinate 54,955 of NW_016157581.1, read as the reverse complement.
TAATTTTAGTATTTATTTAAAAAAACTCAATAAAATTCAAAAACTATTACTTGCATTTGGTTTTACTCAATACCGATTTGAGCTGTCGCACAGTGTTATCAAAAAAAAAGTTATCAATGAAAATTCGTTTCTCTTGAAATCAAGTAATATGGCTGCGTTTGTATGTACATACTTCTAAGAAGACTAGAAATTTGACGATTTGCCAACTTACGTATCATTCTAAACGCATGCGCTAGGTATCGTAAATCAAAAAGCAGTTTTGCACATTCGATAGTTTGACATGGTATCGACGATATACTTATTTCTCCTAGAAAATTTACAGCAAAGGCAAAGTTATTTTCTAGCATCAGAAATAATGAAAATATATTTCTCGTGATATTTCTTGAGAAGCACAATGATATATTTTTTTTGTTAATCAACGAAAGGAATTTTTTTTAATACTTTTTTTTTATAACAAACAAACGACTTTTTTCTGATATTTTTTCTTATAAATAACGAAACGAACTTTTTTGCCGTTCAATTAAAGTAGCCTAAGCCGGGAAAAGGGCCTATTCTCTTTAAAGCAACATTTCATGGGATCCCAAACAATATTTTAACGTTTAACTAGCCATAGATATAGTTCAAGATGCCCTTTTAATAGAAACTTAATAAAAATATAAGCATTTTCAAGAGAAACTGGTTATTTTTTAATTCAAAGTCAAACCTTTTAAAGTATCTTTGATTGAACGGTACATATATATGCATTCCTTATAAAAAATTGGCGTACATAGTTTGTACGAGAAAAAACGCCTTAAGTACTTCATGTTTGCACTTTATTATACTAAAATTTAATGTCCAACAAAACTGCATACCATTTTTTGGAAATTTGGATTTATATGGTGTTCGTTAAGTAATCAGCTTTGCTTTCATACAAAAATAATCTATATATATAAAAATGAAATGTTTTCCGTATGACGGCGATGCCTGACCAAACGGCTGAACCGATTTCAATTCTGTAAAAAGTACTATTTTGGACCTTCTGTGTGGAAGGTTCTTTGATTTAAAAAAATTTTAAATTTTTTGTTATTGTTGCCGAAAAATTATGAAAGCTGAGACGTCACGATTTCACAATTTCATAGAGTTTTCCGCATATTGAATGTCTCTAAACTACTAAACGGCTGGACCGATTTCGTTCATATTTGGAACATATTTCAGCACCTTGAAGGGAAATATTTCGACTAAAAAATTTAATCGCTAGGTGGCGCTGGGGTCTGGATATTCATAAAAATTGCATTTACTTGCTGATTTGGCTCATATTTAGAAAACAATTTAGCCAATTTAAAAGAAATATTTGGACTTTAAACTTACACGATAGGTGGCCCTGTGGCCGAGACATCCCCAAAAATTATTTTACGCTAAGAGAAGGATATATCTACTATATATTTGTGGAAGTATGTATGTATGTACATATGTGCCAGGTTGCGGCCTAAACGGACGGTCAGAATCGAACAAAATTTTGACAGAGTATTGCCATTACACCTGGGCCTATAATAGGGTAAAAAAATTGGGATTCGAAAAGGGGGCGTGGCACCTCCCATAGGCGTGAAACTTTAATTCAACCATAACTTCCGATCTATAAGTCACATGAACTTGAAATTTGGTATGCAGTCATATATATGGTAGGTGCTTGAGGTAGAGTGTATATAAATGACTTTGTAAAAGTGGGCGTGGCACATCCCATAGGCGTGAAATTTGTTATCAATCATAACTTCGTAACCATAAGTCGCATGAACTTGAAATTTGGTATACAGTCATATATATGGTAGGTGCTTATAGTATGGTATAAATAAATGAGTTTGTAGAAGTGGGCGTGGCACATCCAGTAGGCGTGGAATATTTTACCAGCTATAAATCCGAAAATATAAGTCATATGAACTTGAAATTTGTTATTCAGTCATACATATGGTAGGTGCTTATAGTAGGGTATATATGAATGAAGTTATAAAAGTGGGCGTGGCACATCCCATAGGAATATTTTATCAGCTATAACTCCGGAACTATAACCACGTGAACTTGAAATTTGGTATGCAGACAAAGCTATGGTAGGTGCTTAAAGAAAAGTATATATAAAGGGGTTTGTAAAAGGGGGCGTGGCACATCCCATAGACGTGGAAATTTTTATCAGCTATAATTTCACAACCATCAGTCACATGAAATTGAAATTAGGTATGCAGACATATCTGCGGTAGGTTCTTACAGTAGGCTATATATACATGAGTTTTTAAAAAGGGGCGTGGCACATCCCCTAGGCGCGGGCCCCTTTATCAACTATAACTTGGGAACCACAAGTCCCAAGAACTTGAAATTTGGTGTGCAGGCATATCTACGGTAGGCGCTTTAAGTAAGGCATATATAACTGAGTGAAACATCCTATAGGCGTGGAAAATTCGGAATCAAGTCACGCGAAAATGTCACGCGAAATTGAAATTTGGTACGCTGACGCAGCTATAGTAGGTGCTTATAGTAGGCTATACATAAGTGAGTTTGTAAAATGGGGAGCGGCACGTCCCATGGACCTGGAATGTTTAATCGGCTATAACTCCGGAGCTGTAAGTCGCTTGAACTTGAAATTTCGCACGCAGCCATTTTAATGGTAGGTACTTATATTAGGGTATATATAAATGGGTTTGGAAAAGAGTGCATGGCACATCCAATAGGCATGGAATTTTTATCAGCTATAACTTCGGAACTATAAGTCCCACGAACTTGAAATTTAGTATGCAGATATATCAATGGTAGGTGCTTATATATAAATGTGTTTGCAAAAGGGGGCGTGGCACATCCCATAGGCGTGGAAAATGTTATCAGCTATAATTTCAAAACCATAAGTCAAATGAAATTGAAATTTGGTACGCAAACGTATCTATGGTAGGTGCTTATAGTAGAGTATCTTAATATATGTATAAATATCCCGTGTCACTGTGTTCGTTTACGCTAATCTCCGATACCGCTTGACCGATTTCAATGAAATTTTGTGGGTGTGTATTGTTGGTTCCAACTTAAAAGATAGGATAGTTGTGAACCCGAGAAAAATTTTTTTTTTCATCGAAATTTTTTCTATGCTGCTCGCATCGTGCTTATCTAATATATATATATAAAAATCGAACTCTTCCTAAACGGCTCGACCGATCTTTATGAAATTGTTTGTGTTATATATGGTAGGTATGAGAATCGGATGTAAAGTATATTTCATACCGCTAGGTCCAGGGGGCGTGGCACCTCCCATACAAACCGAATTTTTCATATCGCACATCTCTGGAAGTGGTCATGGTAGACTACTCGAATATGGTATGGAGATATATGAAAGCAATCGCATACTCATGGAGATAAATTGTGGTTATCGAAAAAGGAGGCGTGGCACTTCCCATACACATCGAATTTTTCATACTGCATATCTCTGAATGTGTTCATAGAAGAGTACTGGAACTTGGTATGTACAAGATATGTAAAACGCGACTGGTCATGAAGAAAAGTTGGGGCTATTGTAAAAAGGGCCGTGGCACCTCCCATGGTAAATTACTCGAAAATGGTATAGAGATATATGAAATCAATCACATGCTCTTAGAGAAAATTGGGGTTATTTGAAAAGGGGACGTGGCGCCTTTCAAACGCACTGAAACTATTACGTATCTTTGTATGCATGCACAGTTTTGCTAAGTTATTTAAGACGGCAAATATGCCTTCTGACAACCACCAAACCGTAATATTAGAAGACAAATGCGTCACTAAAAAT
>NW_016157581.1:45435-47272 GCF_001687245.7 Rhagoletis zephyria | reverse complement strand
ACAGAAACGCTCCTGCTCTGAAAATATTCAACGCGGGCCGCGATGCTGGTAACAGAGGAAGAGGAAGGCCTCCTCTGCGTTGGAAAGACCAGGTGGAGAAGGACTTGGCTTCACTTGGCATTTTCAATTGGCGTCAGTTAGCACAGAAGAGAAATGACTGGCGTGCTGTTTTGGACTCGGCCAAAATCGCTTAGGCGGTTACAGCGCCAAATGAGAAGAAGAAGAAGAAGACAAAGTGAACTAATATTTTTACTTTTAAGCAGGACGCACCTTTGTTTTTTACTAACTACTTAAGTTTAATACTACTACTACTACTAATGTGGTTTATAAATTTTTAATAAATGCGTTTAAACATTTGTGATGGTATTGTCCTTCCTTCAACCGATCGTATTTAATATAAAAGGGAAATGTTTCGACAAGCCTGATTAGAAATTGTATATCTAACGTGACGAATTTATAACAGGTTGGGAACTACACATAAAAAATGGATGCAGATCGAACTAGATCTCATCTGTCGAATTAGGAACTGGTTTGGAACTAAAGAAAAGGGGATGCAGAACGAACTAGATCTCATCTGTCGAATTTGGAACTGGTTCGGAACTATAGAAAAGGGGATGCAAAACGAACTAGATCTTATCTGTCGAATTTAGAACTGGTTCGGAACTAGAGCCAAAGGGATGCAACGGGGGACAATTGACACTTCCTACGACATCGCAATGTTAAATTCGCCAGTCCCTAGCATGCAAAAGAGAATTAACGCGTACTAGTCATGGTTCCAAACGCACTAGAACCGAACCAGTTCCGCACTAGTTCGTTTCCCTACAGGGTATACATTCCTCGCCATTTGAATAGCGCACCCTTTTTTGATTTTCTACCATACAAGGTATGCTTGACAAAATTTTTATATGGAAGAAAATGCGCAGCACCCTCAACAAAGAAAATGTCGCCCCTATGTTTATTTTTTTTACTTTTCAAAAAAATTTTAAATGGGATGTAGACGTAGAATATGCTAAATTTTTATAAAAATTTAATGAATATTATACAAACAAAAGGAAAACTGTACCTACTAAGTATTAAAAGGATGCACTATTCAAATAACGAAGAGTGTATATTTCTTAATTATTAATCCAATTTTAACTTTAAACATAAATCACATTTGCTTCATTGGTATTAATCCTTTAGTAATGGATATTTACAAAATTATAATAAGGCATATTACATATTACTTTACACGAAATATGAACCTCTGTAAAGTAAATTTTTTAGACAAACTTTGGATCGTTGAGTCGCTTATGTTGATTGGATAATTTTTTCATGAGATATTGACGAATAGGTTCGAAATGTACCAAAAACACGTTTTTCAAAAAAATTACGTACATATATATTAAAGTCCAGCGCAAGTATATTTGCCGCATTTCGTTCAATAAGTACTCCTTGCATTGTACTCTACTCCCAACACATTGTTTTGTTTTTCCGCATACATACACTACTTGGCGTTGAGAGAGTAAATACTTGACGTACTTGCTATTACTCCACCAAAGAAGGTACTCTACTTTCTCTCATCGCGTACGAGAGATATTTGCTGCTGCCAAAAGGGAGTAGCAAATCTACTCTCTGTATACTTGTAGTACTGTAAGTACTTGCGTATTAAATTTCAATTCTGGTTGTTAGCCTACTAGTTGATATCGTTTGCGGCGCTGGTCAGTGAAATTGAAAGAGTAAAAATAGAATATGGAAATTGACGATGTAAGGAAATGTTTACGGCCTTATTTATAAAAAATAACGTAGATTTAGACAGTTGTTTAATGTGACATTTTCATAAAACTTTTGTATTCAA
>NW_016157581.1:31588-41515 GCF_001687245.7 Rhagoletis zephyria | reverse complement strand
GAAGAAAAGCGATCAAGAAAATCGACCTCTTCTTCGAGCGCGTGATATACCTCCACCTTGCGCTTTTCTGGCGGAGATGCACTGCACGCCTTTGACCTTGGCCATGCATCCGTGTGGCAAGAGAGCCATTTTGGCCCGTGCCACCAGAGTGGGGAATTCGCCAAATCCGGCCATGTACCGGTTTGGGAGGTACGATTGGATACATACGTCTTCCATGTACATGGTGGCTTTTCAAGCCAAGCTAGCACAATCTCTGAATCTGACCATAAGAATGTTTTGCACGATTCTAATTTGAGCTGTTTTCGAACAGTTGCGACCAGTTTCGAGAGTAAGACAGCGCCACACAGCTCCAGGCGTGGCAAGCTTACCGTCTTCAATGGTGCGACTTTCCTTTTTGCAACCAAGAGAGTGGAATATCTTTGGTTGCTAGCATCTACGCGGATGTAAGTCCCAGCGCAATATGCTTTTTCCGAGGCATCGCAAAACCCGTGGATTTGGGTGTCTTGCCCCGGAGTGAAGTTAACTGGCTGGCAAATTTTATGCGAACTGTTGCCATTTTGCCAAAGCTATGGGTTTGGCACATTCGTCCCAATCAACGCCATCCAGCCAAAGTTCTTGAAGCAGAATCTTTGCTTGAATCATCACTGGCGACAGCCATCCTGCCGGGTAAAAAAAAAGTTTTGCGACAGAAGATAAAATTTGTCGCTTTGTGACGGCATTCGATGTCGATGCAGGCAGAATGGTGTATGAAAATTTATCTGTGAGTGCGTTCCATTGTATACCAGGAGTTTTGGTTGTGCAAGCGCTCTTAAATTTCAAAAAGTTGGAGTCGAGAAGATCCACCTTTGGAAATTTTTCTAAAATGGCCGGATGATTGGCCGTTAGTTTCTTGAGTATGACTTATCGCTTTGATCACTTGAAGAATTGATTCAGTGGCGTTGTCAATATCATGACTTCCGGATAGGATGTCATCCACATACGTTTCGGTTTTAAGTATTGTGGCAGCCAAGGGAAATATCGCTCTCGTATCATCTGCTAATTGATGCAGCGTGCGGATAGCGAAGTATGGTGCACAATTAACGCCCAGCGTTACGGTTTTAAGATTATAATCGGTGACAGGAGAGTCAGCCGATGTGCGAAATAAGATTCGCTGAAAATCTTTATCGTCCTCGTGGATGAGTATTTGACGATAAATTTTTTCAATGTCGCCATTGAACACGAATCTGTGCCTTCGCCACTGCAGAATGAGCAGCATGAGATCTGGCTGGAGTGTGGGGCCAATGTGCAACACGTCATTCAGGGATTTTCCTGAACCAGATGTTTTTGAGGCGTTGAATACCACGCGAACTTTGGTGGTTACCTTATCTGGTTTGACGACCGCATGATGTGGCAAGTAGAAAGAGAAATATTTTCCATTGGAAATTATCTCGCATGGCTTCGTGTGTTCCATATGATCGAGGTCGAGATATTCTTTCAACACATTATTGTAAATTGTGCCTAAGTCTCCTTTTTTCTGAAGCGATCGCTCCATACTAAAAAACTGCTTAAGTGCAGCAGACCGAGAGTGGCCCAGAGACAGCTTTGTCTGAAATTCTTCCTTGAATGGAAGTCGCACAATGTATCGACCGTTTGGGGCACCAGTCGTTGTTGTTGCATATATATGCTCACATGCCTGATCTTCAGGGGAAATTTGTGGAGGTTGTGGAATCTCCTCCTCTTCCCGAAACTTTCTAAGCTGAGAGCTGAGAGTTGTATTCGAGCACTCCTCTACTTGTGTCGAAAGTGACACCACATTTTCGGTTAGTGGACCACTGAGAATCCAGCCAAATATTGTTTTTGTGCAAGTATAGTGTCGCAAATCTTTTGTATACCTTCCAGCAGGATTTGTGGAAGTATATCGCTGCCGATTACCATATCAGTTTGAGCTGGTATGTGGCAACTTGGGTCAGCAAGTTCAAGGATCTTGAATCGCTGCCAGTTTTCACGGCTAATGGTGAATGTAGGCATGTGCCTCGTGAGCTGAGGTAACACGATAGCTTGTGTGTTTATCCGTTGCATGGTTTTGGGTGCAACCAATGTGAGTGGACAAAGCTTTGAGGAGCTTTGTACTACGTGTCCACCCATGCCGGAAATTTCGAACTTGGAACGTTCGAATGGTAGTTTCAACGTTTTCTGAACTTTCGAGGAAATGAAAGTTCTTTGTGAGCCTTGATCAATCAGGGCTCTAAGTTGAAACAATTTCCCCTCGTGTTCAACTGCAACCATGGCCGTTGGAAGGAGAATTTTGCTATCATTGTCGGTGTGCAATGATTGTATTTGTGCTTGTTTGGAACAGCACGGTTGCTCGCTGGAATTGGAGCTTGACTGCGCTTGTCGAGCGGGAGGTGTCGACTGGGCAGTAGTGTGTTGTGCGGCGGTTTCATTCGCTCGCGCACTGGAGCGTCGAGATTGTGGTTTGGGATTCATATGCAGCAGGGAGTGATGCCGTTGTTGGCAATGTGTACGTGACCACGAATTGTACTCGGTTTGTTCCGAAATTCGCTTAAATTGTAGGCAGACTCTAATNGCAAATTACGTGAAGTTGTATTTGCTTTAATCTTTGGTTCAGCACTTTTTAACGTGGAAAACGGAGCGTCCCAATTAAATCCTCGGAATATGGATTTGAAAAAAAATGTTTTGTAAGAGAAACAAAATCACAAACACTTTTCACTGTTATATACGTGGTGAAATATACGTATGTGTAAATATTTAATGTAAATAATATATAAACACTGAAGAACTATTGGTTATATATCGTTATCTAGACAAGTGCAATAAGGGAGTTTTCGCTACTGGGTTGCATGTATCTAACTATCTTAAACTCACTTCTTATCGCGTTATAATATGCGTTGGATAATATTGTTTGCTAGCACGTATGTACAAATGTGCAGAATATGTGCAATGCAAGAATGATAGAATACAAGATTGCGCCGATCAGAGAGGATTTTTGAGAATAACTTATCTGTGACGTCACACTGGTGCGATTGCGAGAGAGAAATGCCAAAACGTGAGCAAGAATGGAGGAATAAGAAAAAATGTTGCAAGGAAAAGATAAACAAGTTGCACCAGTGAGACGTCATGCAAACAACGATTCTGACAAATTCGTTAAAGCTCGGAACACTTTGACGACAGCAAGCGACAAGCAGCATCTGTCAAATTTTAAATACACACGTTCTTACGGACACAATTATTTTGACGACAGCACGACATCTTGGCTGCAGGACTGCAATTGTCGACGTCGCCAAATTAAATCTATTTCTAATTTTGCCGGCGACAATGAGTAGATGTAGTGCTGCAAAATTAAATTGTCGCAAAATTAATCACATATTCTTGATTGTTCATGTTTTTCTTATTTACTTAAATAAAAATACACAATTTGTGAAATAAATATACCAAAATGTCAAACTTTAAAATCAGCTGTTTGCTATGTCGCTGAGGTCTTCAAAATGTTTAAGAAGCTGGCTTCAAGGCGACATTTGTCGACAAAATGATGTCGCTGTCGTTACGTCGTGAAGTTGCAGTCGTCAAAGTGTTCCGAGCTTTAGAGAGGAATAGCGGTCCGAGATCGGCGTAACCTTCGTATTCTCTCAACCCTGTGTGCAATGTAGAAATGTACGTATGTACAAATATTTACGTATGAAGCCGAGTATATGACTAAGCTATGCTTTGTCACAGCAGTGGTGAGTTAAGAAGTACGAAAAAACAGAAAGTTTGTTTTGATTACAGTGCGTATGTATGTATGTGTGCGGGAATGCACAAGGGGATATGATACTACGTAAAGAGCCGCTCACCGCTGAGGTGAGTTCTTGGTACCGAACGTATTCAAGTCGGAGAGCGGGCTTTGACTTACGTTTTCTTAGCTTGGTGAGTGCAGCAGAGAAAAGCGAGGTGGAGTGAAATTAAAATAAGCTAGAGTGCGTTTAGTATATGTGGACTGTATTGTCCGATGAATAACAGCGACTCTCTTAGCTATTATGCGAATAGTTGCAGAAAATGCAACTGGTAAAAATGCTTATATGTGCTAACGTATGTACATATGGTATATGTGGAAAAAATGCACTTATGTTTTCGGCACTTTGTTTAGCCAAGTTCAACGAACTATGCGACCAACGGCAAAAATTGGTAAGCAGAGGAAAGTATTTGATTTTAATGTGCTAATATTTGTTCTTGCACAGTGGGACACAGTAGGCATATAAACTGCAACGGAATTTTATTTGGATTATGTATAAAATTATGCATATATGTACATATACTTATATATATATAAGTTTGGCGGTATGTGGAGCTATACCGCTTTCCGGAAAACGGAATTTTTCTACCAAAATTTTATTAGCGGCAAATTTCCGTTGTGGAATTTTTGGGCGGCAGGAAAATATCCGCAATTTTAATAGAACCGTTGTTGGCGAGAAAAAATACGCCTTTTGTTAATTTATATATATATGCATGTATGTATACACTGAGAAAAAGGATTAGTTTCGACAACTAAGGATATTTAGTTCCCGAATTTTGACAATATTTGGGAACTGTTACCAAGGATTGGGAACTATTACCATAGGTTGGTAATTATAACTAAATATATCAAAGCTTCTAATATTCATCTAGGTTGTACCAAATCGTTAATTTAGTTGAAGGGTTTGGTAAATACTAATAAATGTTTTTTTGAAGCATATTTCTACAAATTCCATTCAACTTAACGTATGGTTCATAAAAGGATGTCATTAAGCTCTGCTAATACAAATAAGCTTTCTTTCAACACATGGTTTAGTCATAGTTACCAAATCTTAGTTGAGGCAACCACGATTTGGTTAGAGAACGGAACATATTCATGCTTGTGAGCCACCCCTAAATAATGCTGAGCGCTCTCTGAGCACATGTGTGTTTCACATACGAAGAACGCCAGCTGAGCAATGCACACAGTTCCGCTTATTGAATCGTTTGAATGCGCTAGCATGCCGGTCGTTGCATAAAAACGATTCAATAGGGCTATTCGCGATTCGGTGCATAAGAGCTGACAAATTTATGCAATTGCAGAAATATGCCATGGATTGTGAGCGACCTTTATTAAACTGTCATGGTAAAACTTTTTTAATCAGCTGATAGAAATGTCAACCAGAGTTGCAATGCATAGCATTTTTATGCTATGGATTTTCGGTATTGCAAATTTGTCAAGCCATGACAAATGCAAATGCGTGTATTTTGTTTGTGTATTGCAAATGATTTGCAATACAAATTTTCAATGCAATGATGCTAGGCCATTTGCACCGGATCGCGAATAGCCCTAATGAATGAGACTGTGTGCGTGGAGATCATTGCTCCGCTACCGCTGTTCGTATATGGGTGAAACACGCGTGTGGTCACAGATCGCTCAGTAAGCTATGGCATGTCGATCACTACGCTAGGTAGAGAAAGAAAAGTGTGTGCTGTGACATGCCCAGGCTTGTTTGTCTCAGTTTCAGTTTTGCCATCGCCGCGAGTTGTTTCGGTGTGTGCATAATTATTTTAAAAATATAAAGTTTGATGCCAACCGGGGTTTCTCAGTGAATATATAATTCAGGTGAATTATAATTTGAAAGTATCTGTTTAGCCAAGGAAAAAGCAAAGCAGTATACTTAAACCAGCAGATATTGACCTGGGTTTTCGCACGACTGTTCCTGTTTCATCGTTTCTTTTTAGGAAATTCATACCACCGTATACATATGTATTATTTACACTATTATTTTATGTTAATATTTATGTATGAATTTTTTATGCTTAATATATGCAAATAAAAGAAGTAAGTAAACACAACAACCATCGAGTAAATTTTTATTTGTGTCAAACCGAAACTTTTTTGTTAGGTAATTCTAGTCTACAGCAAGTTCACAAAATTAATTGGAAACTTGTATCAACCAAAGCATTGTTTATATTTGCTCAACAATGATTTTATTCAACTAACGATATTGTCCACTCAAGGTAGTCGTTTTGTAATTATTAACAAATATACATTTGTCCCAACTAGAAGTCTCAAGTAAATCGCAGACTTCCGTGAACTAGATATTTATTTCACCATATCCAACTAAGCCACTTGGTTGCTATAACCAAATCTTGGTTGTTATAACTAAACCTTTTTCTGAGTGTATACGTATGTATGTCCGTTTGCAGTTTATTAGAAATAATATAACTTTTACGAAAATGAAAGTTATATTATTTCAATTTTTAAGGAAATTAAAAATTTGCCTACTTACTACTTTCCTTGATTTATGGATGTAGATGTGATTATGTGGCTTCTTTGCTTTGCTTGTTGTTACGGCTGATGCTCTAGTTGGCTGCTGATGTTGCTGCTGATGATGTATCTCGATTCCCTCGACAAATGTAGCGGGTAGTTATTCCAAAAATAAATGTTTATTTATTTTTTCGGAAAAATGTATGCTTTTTGTTAATTAAAAAATTTTCCTTTTTTCACAGTTCTTGTGGTTTAATTTTGGGCTACATACATATGTATGTATGTATGTATATGTGCACTTTTAATACTTGCACTTGTTTGCACTTTTGGTTTATTGTTTTAGTTTTTTTTTTCAAAGTTTTTATTTTCCACGGTAATTGTTTTTTCTTGTTTGTATGTATGCACATATATTTTTTTTTGCGTATGTGTATTTTTATGTTAATTATTTACAATTCAAAAATTTATAATTTTTGCCTTTTTTTGTTTTTGTCTACATACGTGCACTTTCACTATTTTGTTTATAGTTTTTAGCGTCGTTTGAACGAACGAGCGAGTGGGATTTATTATGTTAACTTTTTTAATTTTAATATTTTTTGGAGCTAGGCCAGGGTTGGCTGCGAAGGACCATGAATAATTTGGTCGCTTGGTCCCTTCGCACTCATCTCTTTACACACACGCTTTGATTTCCGTTAAAGGAAAGACTTATGTTTTGGTTATTAAATGTTCAAATTTTCTTCTCCGTTTTATTAAAATGGGCTTTAAATTTTAGCACAATCTCAAAGAATTTAAAACTCCGCAAAGTGCTAATGGGGAAAGGACGCGTGCCCGATGTCCGGTGTTAATAGCTGAACTGAACCACAATATAACCAGTAAACAACCTTCGGGGAATTTGGCGACTGCCTTCCTCGGGGATGAATATGCTAGGGATGAAATTATTAGTACACACGCCTTCCAGCCACGCAGGGTTGCTTTTAAGAAACAAAAAATAATTAACTCCAAATAGTTTCAAAAAGTATAGTGTAAAACGAAATTTATTGAATAATTCCACATAAAATGGTGTACATATATGACTCATTTTCTAAACGATTTAAATAAAACACATTTCATAACCTTTTTTGTGCAAACGGCATTTGCGAATTGATAGAAAAGTACTACGGATTGTAAATTTTTGTTAACTATGAGGTGAATGAAAATTTTCAGCCCGGCCTGATGGTTTTGAAGAGTTTTTTCGTTCTAATTTTATTACTAAGCCGTCTAATAAATGCATGGCTTTTAGTTCTAGAAGAATAAATGTCAGTAAAGACAAGTCTTTTTTGTATAATTTCTGATTTTAATTGCTCAACTTTTTTTTCACCAGAGCAACTGTCGAAAATTTCCAGCAGTAAAAAGTTACGAATTGGCACAGCAGAAATGTAAAATTTTCTCGCCATAATAAAAAGTTTTTTCAACATGGAACTTTTCTACTAATTGACATGAAATTACTATCTCAACGCTCGGAGCGCTGCCACTGAGGGCCTTTGCCAACTGATAAAAAAGAGAAAATTTGGAAGGACCAAATAAAAATTTTGAGATTTATCGTTGTGAATACGAATGCCACAGTTTTTACCTAGCTCATGGGACTACGCAAAATTTTGACAGCTTGTAAATATGTATACACATAAAGTGGTTGGCGGTAATAAAGAGTCAAAATCAAAATGGAGAAAATAACAAAAAAGCGTACGTTAGTTGTCAGTTATAAAATAAATCCAATTTATTTGCGAATATTTGTTTATTCTATTTATTGAAAGGCAACCATGCGGAAATGCTTGTGTTAATTATATTGATAACAAAACCTGGCAGCAGTAACATAAAGTCCACAAAAGAATAAATTGCTTGTATTACCATCAATACGCCATGTATAAATTTTAACAATACACAAAAATAGCGATTTCGCACCAGCGTTTGTTTGGTTTTTCAACACCATTTATAATTTTCTTTTAATAAAATCACGATTTGTCAAATACTTAAATTTATTTATCTAATAATAATGCAGCACACAACCCTGAAATCTAAGAAAAAGTCTGAGGAAGGCGATTAAATAGCAGCACACAACCCCGTGCTTTCCTCAGGAGTGAATATAACTACAACAACAACGACTACTACCAAAAAAGGTTGGTTACTGTCTATACTGTGACTGAAATTCGCCTAATTTGGCACGATGATGGGAAGCGGCCGTGCGCGCTCGTTAATCATTATTTCGGAGTTCACACCGCTGCGGCCAAAGGATGCGCGCACGGCCGCTGAATTAAGTTTAAGCGGCGCCTCAAACAGCGAAAGAAAAAATGTATCCGATTTTTTTAAATCGAAACTATATTTTTACATATATACATATGTACATGCATACATGAATATATTTAATATGAAATTGAAATTTTCACATCAATTTGCGCTATCTTCAAACCCATGGTTTCAATTCTACGCATATCGTCAGGGTTATCCCCACAACTTGGTTTTGCTGCAGTGAAGCGAAAGAGCAAGTGACGAGAAAAAATATATGCGGACACTTATATACATATGTATCTATGCATAAGGTGACCACCTGTACCTAAATCTCCGGTACAGTACCGAAACTTTTGGTTTTGTACCGTGTACCGAAACGAAAGTTTAGGTACAAGAAAATGTACCGGAATATGCAAAGGTATGTACATTTTTAGAAAAAAAATCAATCAGCTGTTTGACTTGACTTTCAGGTTGCTACACGACTTGAAAGTAAAAATTGATATTAAGTCGACGTTCAAGTCGTAAACGTGCGTGTGTGTTAGCAAAAAAGTGTGAGTGTATTGCAACTTGAAACCAAGATCTTGATCGTGTAACGTCCAAGTTATTTCTTTATTTCATCGACAATATCGATATTTTCCCCATTACTAGCTCAAATAAGAAAGCGAAAAATGTCAAGAAAGCGTGGAGTGAATGTTTTCAATGAATACTTAAAAGAAAAATAACCAATGTTAAGTATTTATCTGGCTTTCAAAAAAGGAATATTTGTCCTTTTTAAAGAAATAATAAGTTTTACGAGCGCATTGTAAATATGTGGAAACTTTTTGGAATAAATCTGAAATTTAAACCAATTTTTATTATTTTCCCACTTCTACAATATGTTTCCGAGTAAAACTACACCTTTTCCAAGAGTACTTCAGAAAGCGTCAAATGTATTTCAGAAACTGTAAAATGTACTTCAGAATAGTCAATTGTACTTCAGGAAACGTAAAATGTACTTCAGAATGGTCAATTGTACTTCAGAAACCGTAAAATGTATTTCAGAACAGTCAACTGTACTTCAGAATAGTCAATTGTACTTCAGAAACCGTAAAATGTTCTTCAGAATAGTCAATTGTACTTCGGAAACCGTAAAATGTACTTCAGAATAGTCAATTGTTCTTCAGAAACCGTAAATTGTACTTCAGAAACCGTAAATTGTACTTCAGAAATCGTAAAATGTACTTCAGAAGACGAAAATTCGTACACATTGTAATTATTTAAATAGTATATATATTATAGTGATTTTAAATATATTTACTTTTTAATATATTTTTCAAATTACAAGTAAATTAGTTTGTTCGCAATGTCTATACATTTAAGAATGAAACAATTAATTTATTAATGCAGTTTTAAATTATGTACCAGCTGGCATATCGAATAAAGATAGT